>NC_052357.1:88853749-88941199 GCF_009727055.1 Benincasa hispida
AATCTTTGTATGGGTTAAAGCAGTCTCCAAGGCAATGGTACAAACGATTTGACAGCTATATGATTGAACTTGGTTATAATAGGAGTCCGTATGATTGTTGTGTATATCACAACAAAGCTGATGATGGTTCGATGATTTATCTACTTTTATATGTAGATGATATGCTCATAGCTGCAAAGTCCATGTCTGATATTTTGAAATTGAAGAATCTTTTCAGTGTTGAGTTTGATATGAAGGATTTGGGTGCTACTCAGAAAATTCTGGGTATGGAGATTTATAGGGACAGAGGTAAGAATAAGCTCTTCTTGTCACAGAAAGGATATATTCAGAAAATATTGTCCAGGTTTGGTATGTCAACAACTAATCCTATAGATACTTCTAGTGCTGTAAATGCTCGTTTGTCATCTGAGTTTTCACCACAACCTGAAGCTGAGAAGGAGTACATGTCTCGAGTTCCTTATACTAGGGCAGTGGGAAGTTTGATGTATGCTATGGTCTGTACTAGGCCTAATCTTGTCCATGCTGTTAATGTTGTCAGCAGATTCATGGGTCAACCTGGGAATGAGCATTGACAAGCCGTTAAAAGGATTTTTTGTTACCTTAGAGGTACATCTGATGTTGGTCTTGTTTATGGGAATTGCACAGAGTGTTTGGTGACTGGTTATTCTGATTCTGACTATGCTGGAGATGTTGATAGTAGGAGGTCTATGACTGGCTATGTGTTCACTCTGGGTGGTTCTGTTGTTAGTTGGAAGGCAACGTTACAGTCTACAGTTACTTTGTCTACTACTGAAGCAGAGTACATGGCCTTGACAGAAGCTGCTAAAGAGGGAATATAGCTGAGGGGGTTAGTTGGTGATCTTGGTTTGCATCATGACCAAGCTATTGTATATTGTGACAGTTTGAGTACAATATGCCTAGCCAAGGATCAAGTTCATTATGAGAGAACTAAGCACATAGATGTAAGATATCACTTCTTAAGAGGCGAGCATAGAGTTAAAGTGATGAAAATTAGTACTGCTGATAACCCTGCTGATATGTTCACCAAACCGGTTCCTCAAGGCAAGTTCCAACATTGTTTGGACTTGCTGAATGTTTTGAATTATTAGCGGTCCCCTTTGTGGGACACTTTAAGGCATGAGGGAGAAGTATGGGTACGTCTGGCGATATTGATTTATGTTGCATTTGGTACATCTGTTATCTGAGAGAGAATTCAAGTCAAGGTGGAGATTTGTTGAAATGCCTTGAATCTGTTTGCTGGCGCTTCGAATTTACCTAGTACGGGGGTCTCTCTGTTGTTGAAATGCCTTCGAACAACCTATTCAGATTTTGTATTCAGCATATTTATTTATTTGCAGTTATTTACGATTTTGGCCCTAGGGTTTAGAGCAGTGCGATATATAAACTCTCTAACCCAGAGGCGCCGTTTTTTGATGTAATTTTGAAAACATTCTCTCAAATAATATTGTTCTCCCTCTGCTCGTGGACGTAGCTAACACACTGTTAGTGAACCACGTATATCTATGTGTCGATCTTCCCTACTCTATGTTTCTTTTTTTACTTTAATTGTCGATTTCGCAACAGAAGCAAACAACGATTGCAAGATCCAACACAGAATCTGAATATCGAGTACTTGCTCATGCCACAACTGGGATCATCTGGCTTAAACAACCGATGAGTGAACTATAAATTCAAACAACCTACAAACTGATTCTATGGTGTGACAACATAAGTGCTGGAGCTCTAGCCTCAAACCCGGTGATTCATGCTCGAACGAAACACATTGAGCTTGATGTACACTTTGTTCGTGACCAATTCATCAATGGCCAACTTGAAGTATGATACATTCCATCGTCAGATCAAATTGTTGATTGCCTGACAAAGCCGTTGACACAATCTCAATTTCACCAACTTTGAAACAAACTCGGTGTTGTTGACCTCCCCACGAGTTTGAGGGAGCATGTTAGAATAAAAGAAACCAGCAATGACCAATCAGAAAAAAGAAGCCAACCACCTAAGCAATGTAGTGCCAAGTCAGAAAATCCAATCGGATTGGATATATAAAAGGAAGAAAAAGGAAATAGCGAATCAATTCTGTTTTTAAAACAATTATACCAACCTGTATTATATGGACACCTGTCCTCTATTAGTTAGGAAAATTATTCCCAATTTTTTTTCTCTTTTGTTGCCTAAAACCCTAAGGGTAAAGCTGTATAAGTATGCCATAAAGAGGCCTTTGTATTAGTGTGAAATTACACAGAACTAGAAGAAACCATTGAAGTTGCAGCCTCCCTTGTTTTCTCTTAATTCCAACTATTCCCAATGTTGAAGCATGAAAGTATTTTTCCGGCCACCTAACGATTAGGGAAAGTAATCTGGAGGACATCATGAGTGCCGACATTTCCATTAACATATTGATGCGAGCAATTACCTTTTGTGCTGTTATTTGGTCTTTGGGGAGGAATTGCTTATTCCCCCTGTTGGTATTACGTCAAGCATAATAAAAACCAATATGCATCAATTGCTCATGGGTTAGAGGATAATTTGACATGAAAAATGCCAAGATACATTAAGCTGTTGAACCATGGAGAATTGTGAGACGAATAAAAAATATGCGTCACTGATGGTACTATAAGAGAGGGAAATTGGGAATGAGATTGAAATTATTATCGTATTAGAGTCGATAGATCCAAACAATACTTTGAAAGTGGGTCATGACATTTGGGAAAAGGATTTAGAATGAATGAAGAAACAATTGAACCTTGTCTTGGCAACAGAATGCAGGATCAAGGGTAGAAGTCAAATGATGAGTCAAACACGCTAACAGTGTTCATAGACAATTGGAGGAAACCCTTTTCTAATGCTTAAAATCTCCGGAAAATGATAAAAAATGTGTTGGGAGACCTACTCCAGACGACAAACTAGTCGTTGGGAGTTTGATCACTATTTGGTCAAACTCCCGACACATGCTTTTTACCTGTCGGGGTTTGCAGCAGCTACCGATGCCATATATAAGTCGTCGATAGTTATCGACAACCCTCGATGCTACCGTTACATAGTCGGGAGAGATTAATTCTCCCGACGGTTATTTTAGGTGTTGGAAGAGTCTCTTTTTCTTGTAGTGACCATTTCCAAAAGCAATCAAAATTAGACAGAGACAAGAAAAAAAATGTCTAACCCAACGAGGTCCAAGCTCAAAAAGAGTACATCAAAGGATTGAAACAAGAGTTAAAAGGAGACTCAACAAGGACTCAACAAGGTTGCCGAAGGCTTCCAAAGTACATTAAATGAATAAACCACATTTTTACAAGAGATTATTGTAGAATCGAGACACTTCAAAGTTTGGGCTAAAGAATATAGAGGCCAACTTAGTTCTAAACTTCTAACACGTTTACAGAAGTGGATTTCTTCTACAACATTTTAGGCCAAATAGTTTCTAACTTTCCTTCAAGTTGCTCCGACCACTTGAATACGCCGTTGTTGTGAGAGATTAGTTGGGAAGATACCCTAGTTGAATGTGTCTACCATCCTAGGGGGCCTTAGAGCTCCTAAAATGATGTATAATTGTACGAGATCATACCACTAAATTGATTGAAAACTTTTCGTGTGTGCCTATACGAAAACATAAATCTCGAAAGTCAATACTACATTCTTGATTTTAAACTATTTGGTTGGGAGCTCGTGATAATGTATAGAAAAAATAAATAAAAATAAAGCAACAGATCAATAAGATGTGGAATCTAAACAAATGAGGTTAATCAAAGGTTTTAGAGGCTAAAGCTCCCAATTTGATCATAAACTCGCACATGATTGTATGACCAAATTGAGTGAGATTTTTTCGTATCTAAACAAAATCATAAGCTTCTCAATGGTTAAGAGTACTCTATTCTCAATTCTAATCTTATAAAGTAAAGATAAGGTAGGAAATTTGTGATCGTTTGCGAAACAACAAAAATAAATCAAGCAATAGAAGCAATAAGAATAAGAATAACAATCAAATGATTCAAGATAATAGTAAATGACAGAAATACCTCAAGTCTCAAGTAAAGTTGTCAAAATAAGGATAGAAAGGAGGGGAAAAAAAAAACTAATTTTGACCTAAAACCAAAAAAAAGGTTTTTATTATGCCTGTATCCATTTCCATAGTTCATCTTTTAATTCTCTAACCTACCTAAATAATAAATAAAATAAACCAGACTAAGCCAGACAAAATATGTGGCTTATGTGGCTTACACTAAGTACAGTGAAATAATTAGAAATAATCCAAAATATATTTTTGGAAAATAATACTCCTCACATTCTAACAAATTTCTACTTCTAGTTGATTTAAAACATTTACGAAATGTCAATAAATAGTTGTATATTTTTGAAATAAAGTACAAAATTTAAAAATATTCCTTACAACTTTAGCTTTTATTTATTTTTGATAAAATTAAAATTCGACAGTATCGTGACCATATCCAACTAAAAAAATTAACATTAATATTGAAAATTACTTTATCCAAAAAAAAAAATAAAAAGAAAGAAAGAAAATTAAGCAGCATACAAAGCAAATCAACTTTGTATATAATTTGACATTACATACATATATATATGAAAACCATAAAGATCATAAGTTG
Organism: Benincasa hispida; assembly: GCF_009727055.1. Taxonomy (NCBI): domain Eukaryota; kingdom Viridiplantae; phylum Streptophyta; class Magnoliopsida; order Cucurbitales; family Cucurbitaceae; genus Benincasa; species Benincasa hispida. Next base: position 88,858,369 of record NC_052357.1, read on the forward strand.
CAACAAGGCAAAGAAAGTATGATATTTCAGCATTTCATAAAGCATATGTTTGCTTTATTTGAATTTAAAACACACTGGAAACAAACTTTATTTCATCGTACAATGATATACTTTCATTGTTAACCAACATGGTAGCAGATAGGGTGCTGCAGGTTTTTGTTCTCTAATTCTTAACACTCTGAGTTTGGTCATGGCCATGGTGGCCGTGGTCATGGCCGTGATCGTGGTGTCCATGATCGTGGTCATGGTGATGATGACCATCCAAGTCGTTGACGTTAGCATCGTGGCCATGGTGTCCGCCGTGGTGTCCATGTCCTCCGCCGTGGTGTCCATGATGACCATCTAAGCCATCAACATTAGCATCGTGGTCATGTCCATGGTGACCGTGGTCATGATCGTGGTGTCCATGGTCATGGTGGTGGTGTCCATGATCATGGTGGTGGTGTCCATGATGATCACTCTCTACACCACCTTTATCCTCCTCTACATATAAAATAAATGAAAATAAGGATTGTGGTAGATATAATAATCGAGCTTGAAGTATTTGCAAATATAGTACAACAAAAGGATTTGCTAATATAACACTCCAAAAAAATTTGCAAACATAACAAAATCTAAACATCAGGGTCTATTAGTGATAAATCGTATCACTAATAATAGAAGTCTATCAACAATAGAGTTAAAACATATTAAGTTCAAATAACATATTAGGTTTAAACACTGCCATACCTAAAAGTTAAATTAAGTAAATTTAAGAAAATTTTCTACTTTTTCATCTTATTCCAAAAAAGTTAATTTTTTTAAATCAATATAATCATTATAAAATCCATTTTGAAATTCTACTATTCAATCTCATGTGAGTGGAATATCAACATGAAATCCAACGACCTACTCAACTATTTTCTAATGGTGACCAAATAAACAAGTTTTTTAAACTCATGATTTTCTACTTTAATATCATACTAAAGTTACAAGCACATATCCAAAAAAGAATACACAAAAACATATTTTTATCTTTTTAACATATTATTAACAACAAAATTTAGAGAGAGCGAGTTTGGTATAAGCAAACAAACCGAGTAAACGAGCTGAGACATGAGAGGAGACGAAAAGAAGAGCGAGAAGGAGGCCGAGAACGAGAAGGGTCTTAGAGTAAGCCATTTTTGGTCAACAAAGATCAGTTGGAAATGTAAGTGTTTTGCTCAAGTTGGGCTATTTTGGTGCTTAAACATTGCATTATCACTATCAATTTATAGAGGGTTGGAGGCTGGGTTAGGTATTGGGTGATGAATGAATTAAGGTGAATTTAGTCAAAAAGCAAGTATTTTGGTTGAGAAAAACCCACAAGTAATCCTTGTTTCAACACAATAAATAATTGACCATTTCTTCAAAGATGATTCAAAATCAACACCCTTCATTTCTTTGTATAAAAAAATTAAACTAATCCAAACGGCAACCTCGTCCTCGACCTAGATCGTATGAATAAAACATCTAGGTATAATATTGTCAAAAATAAAAAATTACCATGTTTGGTTATCCATGGAATACGATTAGATGTTTATGTTAATCAATATATAATAGTATTTATGTTTATTTTGTATGTCAAATCTCTAACACTCTTATATAATTATGATCCATTAATTAATTAATAAATTAAACTTAATTATAAGTAATTAATAAGAGTTAGTCCATCAATAACTTTTAATCAAATAATTAACTATAATAAATATTTCTCTAAAAGACTATAAAAATAAGATTTTTTTTTTGGTTCAAATAACTATAATTATTGTAACAAAATAAATATTTCTACTAGATTATTTAGTTGGTTAAATTTAACATACTATAGTTTTTTTTCCTTTTGAAAAGTTTAACATACTATAGTCAATTAATTAATAGTTTTAATAAATATTTAATTTCACGAATTTGATCCGTTTTTTATAATAAAATTGTACCAAGTAAATATATCTTGAATATTTATTTAATATATTACAACGTAACAATTAGTTGGGTTTATTTCAAATAATCAATATCAATTGAAATTTAACTTTTCATATACTATTATTTTTAATTAATTAACTTTAAAAATTAACTTATGAAAGCGAGCATAATTAATTGAAATAAAATTCTAGACCAAAAGGTATGAGGTTCAAATCTCCTCACCCTATTTTGTACTCAAATAATAATAATAATAATAATAATTTCAATATAATCTAATCAACTATGACCTTAATTTGAGCCTATTAAAAATTAATTAATTATTATCAAATCAAATGTTAAAAGACTATTTTGGTCCCTCTACTTTGAGTTAAATCAACTAACATAGAATATGTGCCAACATGAGCATTATTCTTCTTATAACAAAATAATAAAAAAATCAATGTTAATAATTTAAAATGCCAAAACGAATATAATTCAACTAACATAAAATATTTGTTAACATTAGCATAATTCAACTAGCTAGCATAAAATTTATACTATGGATCTTGAGATCAAAAGTTCAATTCTTCTACTTCCCTTATGCTAAAAAAACAAAAAACTAACATAAAATATGCATTCTCGAATCCCTCCGACCCCACTTGCAATAATCTTTAAACTCAAAAGAGGAGAAAAAAAAAAAGACCATTGAATACTTGAGGGCAAGGTAATTCAAGAACTACCCCAAGGTAATTCAAGAACTACCCCATTCTTTGTCCCGCAAATACTTGAAAGCAAATCTAAAATCAATCCCTTTTTCCGATGGAAAATGGGTTGGGAAAAGTAAAAAGCGGCGGAAAAGGCTGTTTCGACGCCAATTTTACTGTCGACATGGTCATTGGAAAACCTTCTGCCGACGCAAAAAAAGTTTCATCATCGAAAATAGTAGATCTCCCGACCAGAGAAGTGGGGCAGATTTCTCCCAACGCTTAGAGAGTGTCGTCGACAAAAGACACTTCTCCCCACGTCAAAAATTGGTTTTTTGGCGTCGGGAGTAATGCCTTCTGCCGACAACACTCTCTAAGCATCGGGAGAAGTCTAGATTTATGTGAGAAATAACCTCTCTCAACGCCAAATTCATGATTTTATCATTGAAAAAAGTTTCCTTTCTCGACATCAACCTATTTTAGCATCGGAAAAAGCTACTTATCCTAACGACATATTGGAATAGCATCGGAAAAAGGTAAAAAAAAATTCAAAATAATGTATTTTTTCCGACACCTTTAAAGTTGGCATCGGTAATAGTTTTTTTTTTTTTTTTAAAAAAATTTCTTATCTACTAAATATCCAACCTATTTGATTATTACAAATTTAGTCAAATAAACTAAAATCAAACAACTAATACATTTAATAATTATTTTTCTTAAACTTTACATAATATCCATAAAACAACTAAAAGTAAGATCATCTTAAACATTATATTATATCCACGAAACATAAACAATGAAATAACATTACATAATGTCGACAAAACATACACTCCGAAATACTTACAACATACAAATCTACAACCTAATTTTCATCGTCCAGAGATGAATTTTGAACACAAACCTCGAGATACATACATACAAAATACAAATTTAAATAATATCAAACTTAAGAAATTTATCCGTATATCAATCTTAATCTTAATCTCAAACTCAAGAAATTTATCCTTATATCAATCTTAAACTCAATATAAAACTTAAAACTCAACTCAAACTTAAATGTAACTATGCATTTATCGCTATACCAACTTTGAACTTAACCTAAGAACATTAGCAAATTCGAACGAACTTTAGGCAATCCCCCCTCCGACCCTCCCCCCACACACTCATTATATCATATACCAATCTCAAAGATATGAAAATTCAACTCAAACTTAAAGTATTATATACATTTATGTTGTTATATAACTGCAGGATAACAACATATTAGTTTACTACCAAAGTTGAAGAGTTCATATCTATTTTGATGTATCTCCTTGTGATTTCATTTGTTGTAAGACCATGGCTTCAAGTCATCTATCTCAGCTTGTCTTTTTACTTCTATTTTATCCACTCTGTCCTTTAAGGATTTTATCTCAACTCGTTGCTCCTATATAATATTATTAAAAAAATGAACAATGTTAAAGAAATGTGTTGTTCACAAGTCTTTTTTTTCCACCATTGATGTGTGTTGCACTTATGAGCTTGAAAATGAAGGATAAAGAAAATTGATTTGGACATTTTTGCAAAAGCAAAACGAGTCTGGCCCAAAAGACAAAATACCACTTACTGTTTTCAGCTGAAAATGATACTATGTGCTAAAAGCACAATCCACGTGAAGAAGAATCTCAACCATACACGTTGACGATCACGATTAAACTTTAACACTTACTGAATTTGGAAGAATTTCATTGACTAACCAAAATCTTTCTTTCTTGCAGAAACACACCGAGAGAAAAAACAAAGAACAAGACAAGATGTTGCTGAAATGCTGAAAGATTTTTGAAGGAGCTGAAGTATACGAGCAAGAAGATAAAGAAGATGAAGGGGAGAAGAAGGAACAACAAGGATTTACGTGGTTTGGCCCAAAATAGCCGACATCCACGGAGAGAAACTGATTATTACAGATGGGGAACTACAAGGGTTATAAAAAGATGAGTTTCTGTCTACTTTTTTTCTAGTTGTAATTTTTCTCTCTTAAGTGTACAAGTAAAATTACAAATGTATTTATAGACAATCTTGTATAACTGAATCAACAACCTTTGAAGTTGTTTTTCACTGCTTTAATAACAATCTCCACCTTGAAAGAAAACTTCAAGTAGTTTCTTCAGCTTCTCTTTACTGACTCTTTTCTTCTTCAACCTTTGTCTCTCAGCTCAAACCCTATAATATCGAGGCATTTTTGAAGTTTGAGTTGAGTGACAGTCTTGGTTAACTTATCGGAAGCATTCTCTAAGGTATGTACTTTCAACACTTCGATCGGCTTATTTTCAGTCTGCTCTCGTATGAAATGATATTTCACATCTATGTGTTTTGTTCTGTTGTGATATTGTGGATGTTTAGACAAGTGTATAATACTTTGATTATTACAAAATATCTTTACTGTATCTTTTTGATCCAAAATCACGTAGGAGTTCCTTTAGCCATAATCCCTTCTTTACTGCTTCTAAAAGAGCAATAAATTCAGCTTCAGTGGTGGAGAGAGCTACTACTGACTGTAATGTAGCCTTCCAACTTAGAACACACCTTCCATATAGGAAGATATAACCTGATAAGGAATACCTCTTGTCTAGGTCTCTAGCATAGTCAGAGTCAACATACCCTACTAATTCTGGTTCTCTGTCTGATAGTTGTTGATACAGTAGTTTAGTACTTGTAGTGCCTTTAAGATACTTTATTATCCATTTGGTTGCCTCCCAATGCCTCTTTCCTGGATTAGCCATATACCTACTTACCAGACTTGTAGCATAAGCAATATCCGGCCTTGTAGATACCATTAAGTACATTAAACTTCCCACAACTTGGGAATAGGGAATAGTTGACATTACCTTCAAATGTTCAATGTCAGAATATTTAGGTGAATTTTTTGCTGAGAGTTTGAAATGATTAGCAATAGAAGTACAAACTGATTTAGCCTCTGTCATGTGATATTTCTTGAGTAGCTTCTGACAATATTGAGACTGATCAATGCTAAGTATGCATGATTTTCTGTTTCTAATTATATCAATGCCTAATGTTCTTTTTGCGTTGCCCATGTCTTTCATTTCAAATTCTGACTTGAGTAGATCTTTGACTTTATTCAAGTCTTGCATTGTTGTTCCTGATAGCAGCATATCATCCACATAGAGTAACAAATAGATAGGATGAGTGTAGGAGTGAGTGTTTATATAAACACAGCTATCATAAGAACTCTTGATAAAGCCATTCTTTTTCACAAAGTCACTGAATCTTCTGTTCCAACACCTAGGGGACTGTTTCAGGCCATAGATTGACCTTTTAAGTAAGAAAAAGTGATCTTCTTTCCCTCTGACTTCATACTCTTTAGGTTGATTCATGTAAATGAATTCATCTAGGAAACCATGTAAGAAAGCCGTTTTAACATCAAGTTGCTCCAACTCTAGATCATTTTGAGCCACAATAGACAGTAGGAGTCTGATAGAAGTTTACTTGACCACAGGAGAAAATATCTCATTGAAGTCAACACCTGGTCTTTGAGTAAATCCCTTAGCTACCAACCTAGCCTTATATCTAGGTTCTTGACCATTAGGGAATCCCTCCTTATATTTATACACCCATTTGGATGCAATTGGTTTGCAACCTTTGGGCAAAAGTGTCACCTCCCAAGTGTTATTTCTGACAAGTGAATTAACTTCTTCATTCATTGCTTCTATCCACAATTTAGCTTTAGGACAACTTATTGCTTCTTCAAAGGTTGAGAGTTCTGCTTTATTATATAGATCTGAGGCATTTAGAGCTAAATTGATATAGTCATCATATCTTGAAGATGGTACAATAGTTCTTCTTTGCCTATATCTTGCTAGGCTATACCCCCTTAGATCTGGTTCCTCTTGCTCTGGATCAGAAATAACATCTTCTACTTCTTCTTCATGATGAGGTAATTGATCAAAATGTGATTATGAGCTCGAAGGATCAGTGATAGGGTTATGAGCTTGCTCCACCTCAATTGTATCATTCTCCCTTTGAGGTGCTGTAACACTTGGAGCAGATCCTTGCATAAACATCTTAGTCTCCCTGAAAATAACATCTCTACTAGTAACACACATTTTTTCTGTAGGATGCCATATTCTGAAACCTTTCACTCCTTCTGTGAAACCCAAGAACATACATTTCACAGCTTGGGCAACCAACTTCCCCTTGTTCCGGTGAACAAATCTTGTGCAACCAAACACCCTTAGATTATTTAGGTTAGGAGGTTGTTTGGTCCACCTTTCTTCAGGAGTTAGTAAATCAAGTGAGGCGTGAGGGCATCTATTAAGAGTATAGACAGTGTAAGATGCCGCCTCAGCCCAAAACTTCTCAGGAAGAATAGCATGAGACATTAGGCTTCTAACTCTTTTCATAATTGTTCTATTCAATCTCTCTGCCACCCCATTTTGCTGAGGTGTATACCTAACAGTCTTGTGTCTAATAATCCTCTGCTGTCTACAAAAAACATTAAAATCTTTTGCACAGAACTCAAGCCCATTATCAGTTCTAAGACATTTTATTTGACTGTTAGACATTTTTTCAAACAAAGTCTTCCATTCTTTGAATTTATCAAACATTTTCTAGAATAATCATTCACAAAGGTTAAAAAATACCTGGCTCCACTCAAAGATTGAAAAGGTGAAGGACTCCATAGATCCGAATGCACATAATCAAGGATGACCTTGGTTGTATGCTGAGTCTTTACAAAACTCTACCTTGTAGCTTTGCCCTCACACAATGCTCACAGAAGGATAGACTTTGATGAATTCCTTTAGGTAGAATTTCCTGATTGGCAAGAGCTTGTAGTCCTTTGTCACTAATATATGAGAGTCTTTTGTGCCAAAGATCTCCTTCAGTAGGCTATTTCGAAGTTATAACTAAGGCTGAGTATAGTTTCTGAACTTTTTGAACAACATAGATCCCATTTATCTTGATCCCTCTGAAAATAGGCTTACTATTCTTCAAAACTTCACAGTAACCTTCCTTTCCTCTATATTCACAGCCGATTGAGTCAAACATCCTAATGAAATCAAATTTCTCTTCAACTTAGGCACATGTCTAACATTTCTTAGTAATTTGACTGATCCATCTTCAAGCTTGAGTGATACAGAACCAATACAACCACTGGACATGAGCTATTATTACCCATGTATACTGAGTCTCCATCTAGATCTCTGTATGTGCTGAACTAGTCCTTGTGGGGTGTCATATAAAAAGAACACCCTGAGTCTAGAACCCAATCTAGGTTCTTATTTGATCCTTCATCTGCCTTTAAATTTGATGTAGCTAGGGCATCTGAATAGAAATAGGAATCCTCACAAACTGAGGCTTCTCCTAACTGACTTTGCTGGTTTTTCTGTTGAGGCTGTGATTGCTTATTCTTTTGTTCATTTTTCCATTTCAAGGTTCTACAATCCTTGATTAGATGTCCTAACTTCTTGCAATATTTACATCTAACCTTGGTTTTTTTCTTGCCTTCTTCTGTTGAGTTTTGCTTCCCTTTTTCCTTATTACTCTGTTTAGACTTCCTTTTAACAAATAAACCCTCAGCACTGGGTTTATCTTCTTTGCTGGTTAAGAGCTCCATTTATATGATTTTAAAGGCTGAAATGATAATATCAATTGTTAAAGAGTCTCTACCATACTTTAGGGCAGTCTTGACATCCTTATAGGAATCCAGTAGTGAGTTAAGAAGTACAAAAGCTTCATTATCAATCCCAATCTCTTCACCTTGAGTCTTAAATTCAGTAATAATCCTCTTGAAGTCATCCAGATTTTCTGTTAAGGATTTTGAAGAACTTATTTTGAAGGTGAAAAACCTTTCCCTCAGGAAAAGCTTGTTGGGCAGATTCTTTGTCTCATACAGCTCATTCAACTTAGTCCACATCTTGAATGCTGTTTCTTGGTCGATTACTTGTCTTAATACACTGTCTAACAAATTAAGAACAAGTGTGCCATGAGCAATTAACTCCATATTCTCCCTCTCTTCTTTTGTTGCTATGGTAGGTAGCTTGGTTGGATCTTCAAGGGCCTTGTGAGCCCTTTGTTGCCCAAAATTGCTTTGATCTTGGCTTTCCATAAGCCAAAGTCTCATTTTCCATCAAACTTTTCAATATCATATCTTGCTACTGCCATTTCTTTCCCTTTTAATTTCGAAAGCTCCAAGATTTACTTTCTTTATGAATCTTTGAATAATCTTGAAGTTTTCTTGCAGGCTCTGATACCAATTGTTGCACTAATGGGCTTGAAAAAGAGAAAATTGATTTGGGCTTTTTTGCAAAAGCAAAACGAGTCTGGCCCGAAAGACAAAATACCACTTACTGTTTTCAGCTGAAAATGATATATTTGCTAAAAGCACAATCCACGTGAAGAAGAACCTCAACCATACACGTTGACGATCACGATTAAACTTTAGCACTTACTGAATTTGGAAGAATTTCAATGACTAACCAAAATTTTTCTTTCTTGCAGAAACACACCGAGAGAAAAAACAAAGAACAAGGCAAGATGTTGCCGAAATGCTGAAAGATTTTCGAAGGAGCTGAAGTATACGAGCAAGAAGATAAAGAAGATGAAGGGGAGAAGAAGGAACAACAAGGATTTACGTGCTTCGGCCCAAAATAGCCTACATTTACGAAGGGAAGCTGATCATTACAGATGGGGAGCTACTAGGGTTATATAAAGATGAGTTTCTATCTACTTTTTCTCTAGTTGTAATTTTTTTCTCTTAAGTGCAAAAGTAAAATTACAAATGTATTTATAGACAGTCTTGTATAATTGAATCAACAATCTTTGGAGTTGTTTTTCACTGCTTTAATAACAATGTGCTTCTAAATTTCAAATATATATATAATTCAATAATAAATTAACCCAAATTATCTCAACAATACTCAAACATCCTCACACCTCCCCTATATTAATCTCAAGCATATACATATAATAACTAATCTAAAATTTATCTAACACTTCAACTTGAAATTATGAGTATTAGAACTAAAAATAAAGAAAATAATTAAAACGTAAAACTAATATCAAGTTCATTTTTTACTCACCCAATACCTACAAACAAATATCAACAATTAACTAAAACATAACAACAATCAAACCATCTCAAACCAAATCTTTCATCTCAACACCCACTTATGCTAAAGAATTTATATTATGTTTATGCTATAAAGGTATGTAATTAAAGCGTGGAGTAGGGGAATCGAGCCTCAAATTACGAGGTTGATAGTATAAGCACTATGTCAATTGAGCTACGCTCTTGTTGACAATAACTTTAAATTTCCAGTAATAATATTCAACCTCATTTAAATTATTTCAAATTTCTAAAATAACAAACTAAATAACTAAACTTAGGCAAAACTCTAAAAGAGAAAATTTAAAATAAAATATAAACATTCAAATCTCAAAAAAAAAAAAAAAAAAAAAAAAANAAAAAAAAAAAAATTTACCTTTACGACAGGACAAAATCAAATCGAGCAAACGATGGTTAAAGAAATAGAGGGAAAGTAGAGGGGGGCATGGGGTGCTATGGGCTGTGGGGTTGGGGAGGGAAAGCAGGAGGAGTTTTTTATTTTTATTTTTAATCAGCTTAATTTCTCCGTACGTTAAAATCGTTGGGAGAAGCCTCTATTCTCAACACATTTTAACATAACGTCGAGATAGGTCACTAAAACACTTTTTCCTTCCGATTTTTTTCCGACGCCTTATCAAATAGCATCGAAAAAACCATCTTCTTTTGACGATATTTAAAATAGTATCGGATTAAAAAAGCATCAGGAAATGAATTGTTTTTCAACAGTTTTATACGCATCTAAAGAACTTGATCTAAAAATTTTCTTGTAATAATTTCTTGATCTAATGATATCAAATATATTTACATTTTTTCAAAAGTACTTCCCAATGTTCTAAAAATATACTAAAAGAATTTCATAGGCTTGTCTCTATGAATATATAAATAAACTATTCAACTTGAATATAAAAATTTGAATCCAAATGTGAATTATTCGCCTCGTCTTTATGAATACATAAGAAAAACTATTGAATTATTTGCTCACATAAATTATTTATTGAGATATTCATACATGAAGTAAAATATATGACGCAATAATCCAATATAATGTAGGATACCTCACATTGCTTTTTTAATATGGTATTTAGATTCATCATTCTTGATTGTATCTCAATTTTTTAAATCAAATATATGTTTAGACTTTATAAACTCATGTATCTTATAAAGAATATAAGGTTTCTTCACTTTTTTCTATATGTAAATCACTGGTTGAATTAAAATATTAAGTTAATGGATGAAGGTAGTTAATTTAATATTATAATAACATTCTAACTAGGGATGACAACGAAGTTGGGGCGAGGTGGGGAGTGCGTGGGGATTTTTAATCCCCATCCCCATCCCATTCCTCGTTTTGGGGGTCGGGAATCCCCGTTCAAGGTTTTGAGTCCACACGAAAAAATCCTCGCCTTTTATTTTATTATTTGATTATTTTTTATTATTTAAAATTAACTAAATTTAGATTACACTGAAATGATAAATTTTAGGTAAGAAATTAGTATTATGGTTCCATATATTTATTTAAATTAATAATTAAAAAATATTTTATTAAAAAAATTAAAGTTTTTCTAAAAAAACAAACAACAATAGTTGAAAGTTACTGTTGTAGTGGTTTATAATATAAACCACTGAAACGGTAACTTTCAGCTATTGTTTAAGTTATTTTTTTAACTTTAATTTTCTAATAAAAAAAAATATATAAAGTAACAATTAAAAAATTTGGGCGGGGCGAGGTCGGGTTCTAACCATTCTTGTGGGCTTGAAATTACTTGTAGAAGGTGCAACAAGTGTAAATAATATTAAATGTAGATTAAATGACATTACATGAGTTCAACACAAGACCTCCCACTCTAATAACCTTATTAACTCACCGATTGACTGAAAAACTTAAGCCAATAAATAAAAGTAAATTTGATATTATTTCAATAATGTGACATGATGCAAGATCCTCAACCACACAAGTAAATTAATTTAATCTTAAAAAATAATTTTTTTTGTTCAATATATTTCAATTTACTACACCATACATATAATTATTATATTTTTTAATTCATAGCACATTTAAATGTGTTGTCATGGTGAATATAATATAGAGAACAAAAAACAAAAATAATTTAAAGAAATTGTATGCAAAGAGAGTTGAAGCATCCTACCGTTTTGTTAGATAGCCATTTTGAAAACAAAAATTGACTTTGTTTTATATTAATAGAAAAACACGATTAGGGTTTTGACATTATACATTTAAACGTAGAGAGATAATGAATCTTATTTTGTTCAACATATGAGAGTGAGAGACTCGAATTTCTCACCTCTAATTAATAGATTCATGTCTTAATTGTCTTAACTAATTATTAAGGCCCTATTGATAACTATTTGGTTTCTTATTTTTAGTTTTTGAAAATTAAACCTATAAATACTCATTCCACTTCTAAGTTTCTTTTTTTTTTTTTTTTAATCTACTTTTCACCATTGTTTTTAAAAATCAAGTCAAATTTTGAAAATTAAAAAAATAATTTTTTTTTTTTTTTTGAAACTTGGCTAAGAATAAACTTTGATACTTAAGTAAGATGCAAATTTCGATAAGAAATTAGGAAATAATGTGTTTAATTTTCAAAAACTGAAAATAAAAAATAAAATAGTTAGCAAACCGAGACTAAATTATTGATATAGAGACTAACGACATATCGATTAGGTACTTTGCTGTTAATTATTAATAATCATTAATTGTATTGATGGTTAATTTATTAATTGCTTTGTAATAATCATAAGCAGGGATTAGATACTTTAATTGCTCATGTCGGTATTATTTGCTTTATAATTATCAATTCATTAGTGATGAACTTCATAAGGTCAAAATTGAATGATTTTGGGTCCAACAAAAAAGAAAAAAACTCTAATTTAAATTTTAACAAGGAATTTGATTTTTCGAGTTGTTAGGTCGGGTTTCATATTAGAGTTTTGAGTTTTACAACCACTATTAATAATTTTTTTTCTTTCTTTTTTTCGTTTTCTCTCTCTTATTGATTTTTCTTTTCAATTCTAATTAAACCGGTGGATTAATCACATTTTTTAAGTTCAATCAATTGCATGACGGATCAATTCGAGTTTTAAATTAATAATTATTAGTGTAAATTAATAATTGCAAGTGTCTTTTATTGATCAACTATATTCAAATTGACGATCATGTTTCTAAAATTTTACGTTGTTAAGTTATGGAAAATATAAAGTTCACATGTAGTGGTTGACCCAAATTTTTAGGATTAGAGTACATAAAAATTTTAATCTATAAGCTTCTAAATTTGTGATTATATATAATTTTTCAACTTTAAAAAATATAATAGATCCCAATTCTCGATTTGTATGTCTAATACGAAGTACCAGATATTTTTAAAAAAAACAATATATCTATTAGCTATGAAATTGAAAATTAAAAGTTTAATTAGAAACAAAATATTTCTTTTGTCAGATAATATGGTTAATCTTGAAACATTTATAATAACTTTTGAGATTTATTAGATACAAAATTGAAAGTTTATATATCTATTAGATATTTTGAAAGAATTTATTAGAGTTAATTTTGAAAGTTTAGAGATTTATTGGTCATAATTTTCAAAACTTATGGTATAGGTTCCGTTTGGTAACCATTTCGATTTTTATTTTTGTTTTTAAAAACTAAGCCTATAGACACTATTTCTATCTCCAAATTTCTTCATTTGTTATCTATCTTTTACTAATTATTTAAAAAATTAAGCCAAAATTTGAAAACTAAAGAAAATAGCTTTTAAAAATTTATTTTTGTTTTTAAAATTTAGCCAAGAATTTAACCATTATACTTATAAAAAATGTAAATCAAGATAAAAAATAGAACGAGAATAAGCTTAATTCTTTTTAAAAAAACATGAAACAGTTACTACACAGGCCTTAACTATTACAATAATATTGAAAAGTATTATTAATAAAAATCTCAAACCATTAGTTACTTAAAATTAAAATATGTTTATAGACAGCATATGCAAGGCAGTTTTCAATTTGGTCCCATATTCTCTTTATTTTTAAAATGATATTTTTGAGTTATTAACAATATGTGTAGTGGACATTTAAATCATGTGACATTTTTATTGAAGTTATAACGTCTTAACCATTTGATTATATTCAAGTTGAGATAATTTTATGCATGCCATTTTTACATCAATAATTTTATAGAAAGAATTAAATCTATGATAATGTAAAATTTTAAATTAATTGAAAAGGGAGAAATTTGTGTTGGTAGATAGTTTAATGGTAGTTTAGGTGTAGTTTAATAAGTAAGATGAAAACAAAGAACATTTTTTTTTTAATAATGGTAAATTCAAATCATTGGCTTTTTAAAAAGTAACTAGTGTTTTATCTATAGAAGTATATTTATTTATTTGGGCCGAAACTATTCTTCAAGATAATTCCATATAAGTTTGTTTGTTGTTAGGCCATTGGATAAATTAAATATATGTACCATCCCTTCAGATTTTTAAACCTCATTGATTAACATATCTTACTTTTTTACATATGATATATAATTTTTTAGTACATTTAGAATGGGAATCTTCGAACTATAGATCTCAAGGTCGTTAATACTTATCAAATGTCAGTTGAACTATACTCGTTTTAGTCCTATGATATATAATAAAAAAAATGAAATTAAAGAAATATATCATAAATATTAGAAGTTAATATTATATTTAAACATAAAAAATATGTGTGAAAGGTTGTATTATCTATCTTTCAACCATAATACTTAAAGGAAATAAATAATAAAAAAAAAAACTTTTATTAACTCTCACAAGTTTCCGAATGTTTGAAAATTCATCATCTTTGTTTATGTTTCCTTTGCCAAAATTTTTTAATTCCCCATGGTTTCATGGAGAAGATATAGCTGTCACAACCAAACAAAGAAAGTTCTTATTTTAGAGTATAATCCCATTGGTTCTTTGACTTTCATTTTTCTTCTCTCCTTTGGAATTTGGGATAAATGGATTGTCTTGAATGTTGTTTGATTCAACCCTTAAAGGATATATATCAACTTTGGGGAAACAAATTGATTAATACCATTAGTTAGCATGTCTCAATGTTGAACAAAATTTGACAAAATGTACTGTTCTTTCTAGCCAAAACTTAGGAGTGTGACATGTGTCTAATGTGAAGGAAAAATAAAGTTTAAATTAAGTATTATTTTATTTCTTGAATTTCTTAGAACTTATCCTATTTTAATGGATGACGTGGATATGCAATGTGTGATTCATGAATCTGTCACGTAATTTGTACAATCTCAAACGATGATTTTGGGAGTTTAGAATACCTACAAAACAAGATGTGCATACTGATGTAGTGCTTATGAAAATTCGTATAAGAGTTTTAAAAGTGTGACAAAATTTAGAATTTTGTAAATCATTAGTATTGTACTTCCTTACGAGTCTTCATCTACTGTTTATATTGGTTTGACCTAAGGTTCCTTGGTTTTTTTCCCTTCCAAGTGAACTAATTGGACTCAGAGTGGTGTTGTCAACGTGTTTTTCTAGGCTTATAGGCTAGTTGACCTTAGACCTAATTGGGATCAAGGTAGATTCAATTTAAGACCTAATCGACCTTGGGCGTAGCGGTCCTTGTTGTTAGGATTGTGGAGACAATACTCCACATTGATATATGCGTATATATAATCTTAACCAAAGTCTAAATAGAAGGCAAACTACTTTTGACAAAAAATCAAAATTGAAAGTGAAAAAGCGTTAGGTTGACTCATCACTCGAATTATGGATGTTAAACGAAAAGCACAAATAACAACTGTAACAACAAGATACCAACAATAAGCAAGCAGATAAAGACACACAGAAGTTGGTAACCTAGTTCAGTGAAATCCATCTACGCTTGAGTGACAGTGTGACCGGGAAAGATAATCCACTAATATTAATAAGTTAAGCAGTTTCTAACGTAGTACTTATTTATAATACACAAATACTACAGTGACTTAAGTAGAGCTCAACTCACTGATCACCTAGGCTCCCCCTAGATGTGAGACTCCCTCTCAAATGTACTTATGCTCCCCTAAGTTTGATAATATTGGTGTTGAACACTTCGACTTCTGACAGTGTGTGAGACTCCTTTCAATGTTGTTTTCTTTCCTTTAAAGTCAACAAATTCTTTTCACTGATGAATCTTATGATCCTCCTAAGATAGAGAACTCATTCTTTGTAGCAATGACTTAGGCTCTCCCTAAAATCCTGAAAATTCATTCTCGACAATGATGATTTAGGCTCCTCCTAAGATCGTGATCATCTTCAACGTGTTGCACAGTTCGACCACTGAATAGAAAACTTCTTGCTCGAATAAAAAAGCGACAACCCTAAATGAGGGCCTAATTCTTCTTTTAAAAACAAGGCCAAATAAGAAAAGAATTTCCAAAAAAAATATTTCCCTTTTTATCAAAACAAGATCCACCATAAAAAAGAAAAAATATCGACCAATATAACTCTGTTGAAATTTTTCAGATTAGGAAACAAAAATATTCTATATATAAATTCTAGATCAGGAAAGAAAAATATTCTATAGAAAATACGACTTGTCTGATGCAGATGTTAAGATTGCATTCGAGACAACTGTGAAAATCGTCAGAAGCTGCCTTAGAAAAATATAAAGACAATAAGCAAATCTCCAACAAACTCCCCCTTTGGTTGATATTTTTTCAAGGCAGAATATGAAACAACCAACCAACGAACTAATAAATGTCATAAATAAAATCGAGACATTATTAGTTTTTGGATTTAGTGTCCTAAATCTCATATATCTTGTAGTTTGTAAAACAAATTATATACTTAATAAAATAAGAGGTATTTTATTAACGTTTAGACTATAGTAATTCAATCCAATAAACTAAGATTCAATATTATTTTATAAAACTTAAAACAAGTATGTGGTTGTCATACAAGTGGATCATGTTTCAGTAATAATCTAAATGGTCTGTAGTAGATGGATAAGGTTGGGTACCTTATTCTAGTAACATTACGAATACGATTCACTTTGTAGTTGTTACAATTGTTGTAAAATGCTACAAATGATCTGATCCTGATCATTCATGTGGAGACATGTGAGCAGAGGTATTTATTATATACAAAGAGTTTGTGTAAGACCAGACCTCAAAATGAATAATCTCTCTATATAACACTGTTACTAGAAGAGACTTGCATTTCATTAGGATGACCATAGTGATGGAATGAATAAGCATGCAATGGAAGAAATCAGAATCAATAAACACTCTAATTACACTTAATTTGAGTTCTAAAAATATGTAAAATAGGGTTTTCAACAAGAGAGTTTCTAAAAATCATATCTTTGAAGAATCCTCGAAATCCAAGTTGATTTCCATGAATTCTCAGCTTCAATATCTCAGTGAACCACCAAGAGATCTTCTCTACTTTTCTTAACCTTGAATTTGAGTGGTGGAACTCAAGATTAAATTGAATTGTGAAGGGATTATGAGAGGGTTTGAGAGAAGAAAACTTTATGCAGCCAAACTAATTCTTCAGCAAGCCTCTCTCTCCCAATCAGAGAAATTGGAGGGTTTTGTTCATCAATTCCATGCAAGCACTAATAGGATCATCCAATTGACATTTCAAATGGATAAATTTAGTGGGCTAGATGGGAGTTTAATGTGAAAACACCTCTAATTTCAAAGAAATTGGACAATTCCACTAACCACTTAATTTTTAATATTTTATTCCAATTTAATTAATTAAATTAAAAATCAAAATTTCAATTTCTGAATTTGAATAAAAATTGAAAATAAATTTTATTTTTAATTAATTAAATAATAATTTAATATCAAATATTAAATCAATCAAACACCTAATTTTTAAACATGAATTCTATTCATGTAATCAATATTTAAATCAACATTTAAATATTACAAACTCTCCAATTTCGTTTAATTTCGATAAATTAAATGTTTAATTATATCAAATATAATTATACAAATCCTAATTGCAATTTGAACACTTCAAATTGAAAACCTTAAATTCAATTTGAACATTTCAAATTGAGATTCAATTTGATCACTTCAAATTGAAATCATTTCAAAATCATTCAATTTACTAATTCAAGATGTTCATGTTTTATAAGCTAGTAGAGGGTCCTTTAGACCAAACTAATCAATATTCATTAACTATCGAGTTACCCCACTATAGTTCAATAGTTGCACTTTCCTTATTGTAGATATATTTGTGTCCACTTGATTTAACCATTATAAAAAAGTCGACCCTTCACAGGTTATTTGTAATAACGGCTGGGTCAAATGCTGTTTTACCCTCGAAATTACATATTGCTCCTTAAGTTCCACTGATCCTCTAATTAACAATTGGTTTGTGATCCAATCATTAAACTAGATCCTTCTTGGCCCAATGAGAGGGTGGAACCCCTTGTTCAAGACCTAGATTCAACACTTAAGCGAACAACCTTCCTCATATCCCTAAATCGAGTAGGTGTGAATTTCATCTTGCACCCTATATCCCCAATTATTTACCCGGTCTTATCCCTTAAATGGGACGCTTATTGAGACGGCGCTGTTGAGCCAACCTTTACCTATGAAAATCTAAGGATAATCCCGAATAATCAAGAGTTCGTAGTTAGCTCAGGATTAAGATTGAGTTACCTAGGTCATCTATACGAAATAGTTAGTCTTAAACAGTAAACAACATTATAAAGTAAGAGTGACTTATTTCTTGGTTCAATTTTACGCAAACTATTTGCATAGGATGTCCCCACTCCTCATGTCAATACATGAACGAATCAAGATCACTTAGTTTGTAGCACCTTACAACAAATTTTAACAGCCATATAGTGAGCCGCATCCAATAGTGTTACCAGAATAAGGCACCCAACCTTATTCGTATACTATAGACCGTTTTGGCTATTTACTCGAACTTGATCCATATTTATGTCCACATAAAGTTCAAGTATTCATATAATAGCCATGGATCTTAGTTTATT
Organism: Benincasa hispida; assembly: GCF_009727055.1. NCBI lineage: Eukaryota > Viridiplantae > Streptophyta > Magnoliopsida > Cucurbitales > Cucurbitaceae > Benincasa > Benincasa hispida. Next base: position 88,877,101 of record NC_052357.1, read on the forward strand.
GGATTTAGTCTTTATAAGTACAATTTACAAATTCAATAGCAACTTTATTGAATAAATGTCGAACAACATTTTTATTGGTAAAATTGCGAGTTTTAGGACATACAACCCAACACATAGGTGACTTGACTTTAATTCTGAGTGAGTTGTGAACTCTCTTTTATGAGAGCAATCCTTTGATTTGTATGGGTGAGAGTGACTATGTTAGTTGGCTCAACAAGCCTACCATTTTGGGGATTTTTTTGAGCAAGGAGTTGGGAACACAATTACACAAGATGGAATTCACTCATTCCCGATCTTAAGGAAAGTAGATAAATTGTTCCCTTAATAGTTGATTCTGAGTCTTGAACAATGAGACCTCAACCTCTCATTGGCCCAAGAGGTGTCAGTTTATAGTTGGACTATAAGCTATTTGTTCATTAGAGGAATCAGTGGTACTTAAAGAGTTAGATATAACTACAGGGATAAAATGATAATTTGACCCAGCTGTAGTTATGAGCGATTTGTGAAGGGTCGACTTACTGTTGATTGGTTATATCCATGGACATAGAAATATATCTGCAGTGCGAATAGTGCAGCTACCAGTCTTTAGTGAAGTGACTAGTAGTTAATGAATATTTATTAATTTAATTAAAGAGTTTAACTAATTAATCCCATATCATTGGAGCTTCTAATTTGTAGGTCGATAAGGTCTCCTTGTTAGTTCACTAAAGGATAGTAATGAGGAATGATTTGAATTGTTCAAATTAATTGAGGGAATTTTATATTAATGAGATTAATATATAATGGTTAATTATAGATGTGATCTATAATCCAAATTATGTAAGAGAGATATATTTCAATATGATTCAAATATTAAATTTATATGAATTGGATTCATAAAGAGATGTATACATATAAATATGTGATATTTATATGTTGATTAACTTTATATTAAATATGATTCAATATAGTTGTTTAACTGATTAATTAATAGTTAATTAATTGATTAGGAAATGATGGAGATTAGAGGCTAGTATAAATATGTGATATTTATGTTAATTAATTACATATTAAATTGGGTTTAATATATGATCATTTAATTTGTAAGCCAATAATTAAATAAAGGACTATTTAATTAATTAGCTTAAAATGGTGGAAAAGGAAAAACTTGGAGAAGAGGTTAACCTTTCTCCATATAAATTCATCATTATACTCATTTAGAGAGGGTTCATTTTTTGTGTGAAAAACCCTAGCCTCCACCAAACAATTTTTCTTTACTCTCTCAACATTTTTTCTCTACCTCTTCCTCCTCCAAGGTGCTAGAGACCACACTTCTACCCTTGGAATCCTAGAGAATAACAAGGTAACTTACGGTGGTGTCTTTGTTCGTTGAAGAGGCGTTTGTGAGAAGACGAAGAGAAAATCGTGAAGATTGGGATTCGAGAAAGGTTTGTTGCTTTTTCCCTTCTTTTCCTCTTGCAATATCATGCTCAATATTGGTGTTTATCCTCTGTTCACTATAAACTATTTTCTTTTTTTTTCTTCCATAAAATCAATTTCGAAATTGCATGACGATCACATGATTCTGCGAGATTCGTTCCCTTCATTAGTAACAACTGAAGATGCAAAAGTCTTTACAACAGAAGTAAGACAAACAAAGTCAATTAACCAGCTAAACAAAGAACAGAAAAAAAAGGCAAAAAAATGAACACCATATAACCAACACTGGATTGATCTAAAGCCACGAACCAAAACAGAACAAGTTTAAACAAGCAAACTTTCCTCATGATTTCAACACAACACCATCACAAAGTCTCCCCCTTTCTGTCTTAAACAAATTAATCATGCGACTGAGAGGAAGACGTCCCAATAGACCTGGCCAATGTTACATGCATTGTTTGTAACATCCCTTCTACAATCACTTTTGGCTCCTGAAGCTTCTGAATATGAGCATCAATATCTTCAAATTCATTAGAAAGATGATGCAGAACTTGACTTCCAAAAGGAGATTCAATCAAAGCTTGACTGAGACCATCAACATAGGTAGCAAAGGAATGAGTAGTTAAATTTGGGACATGATAATTTTGTAGAATTTCAGGTTGAATTGAAATGAGAGTAGGAGCAGCACCAACAGGTTCCCCAATAGTGATGAAATTTGGTTTTTGAGCAAGTAAAACTCCACAAATTAAACGAGGATAGTAGATGGGCAATTTTAAGGCTTGAGATCCAATGTGGCGCTTGATCTGAGTAAGTACAAAATTTCCATAGTTGAAAGGAGATCCAATCCCAATGTGATATAACAATGTAGCGAGAGAAAAAAAAAAAAAAACTGATTTGTGAGAGGAAGGACACCAGCTGAAAATCCCAATTCTATGAAGCACAACATATTTAGTACTCAGAATGACAGTAGACAACTAACCCTTCTTAGGCCAAGATGACCTTGCCTCATCAGTTAATTCAAATGCCAACTCTCTCAACGATGGTCGCTTTTCAGAAACATCAGTAGGAACAGTTCTATTGAGATATTTATTAATGAGATCAATAGTAAAGATAAATGGATGCCTTCACATATGAATTTTATGAAAATCAGGCTATTAGGATTGTCAAACTCTGAAGAAAGATTGAAAATAAATTCTCTCACAATTTGAGGATAGAATGGTCCCAAATTTAGCAACAGTTCTGTCAAGTTAAGTTTGAAGAATCAAATTCATAAGGTCGAAACAGTCTTAAATTCTATTTGATAGTTTCTTTGCATCCAAATTTTTTCTCTTAACCACAAATTTCTCTAGACTAGCCCTTGCCTCAGTATGAAAAGAAATACAATCTAATGCAATAGATGAAACATTTTTCGTAGCAGGTCTAGAAGGACCATCTTTCTTTCCTTTGGACTTAGCTGAGGCTTTAGTAGCATGATTTGGAATAGACTTCCCATCATCAGATAAACTCTTCAATTCCTAGTTCTCTAGCAAATTAGGGTCATCCTCGAATATATACTGATCAGACTTAGACTTAGATGTCTTAGAGGATGCATCATCAACACTTTTAACATTCACATCTTTCTTACAAGTTAGTTCAAAAAAAGAAATATCATCATCAGGATCATATTCTTGGACAGAACTGGAAGATTTCTCAACACTCAGATTATTAGATTCATGGACAACATTGGACAGATTGATATTCTTCAAATTATTATCATTCATAGTAGACAAATGATCATCAACCACATTTACTTGGATATGCATAATAGATGTCTCAGGCAAAGTCTTAACATTCTCCTCGATAGTTGACCCACTTCACAGGGCTCAGTACTAAAAACAAAAAAATCAATAGAAACATATTGCGAAGCAGTAGCACCAGATATAGAAGAGGCAGATTCAATATTTTCAACCACAATATTTAAAACATTTTATGCGTTCACATTAACACCTTTATTTTTGTTTAACTCAGATTCAGAGACAACAACACTCTTATTAGCAGCCAACCCAATTTCAGCCACATTAGAATCAATATCTCCTATAACATCAGTAAGTAAATCATCGATAACTACATTACTAATAGAAGCTCTAATATCCTCTTGAGCAACTGAAAGAGGATCAACACAATCTTCTACTAAATCCTTAGAATTTCTAGGGAAAGTTATAAACTCGTGCATGTGGTCAGAAGAACCACTTGAAATTTACTTTTCAGGATTGGGACGAATTTCAAACCCTAGACCAACCAAATCAGTCATTATTAAAGAGGAAGAACTTACATTCTCTTTTCCTTTCAAATTCACAGAAGGGCTAGAACCGGAACAATGACGTTTTACCGATGGTGAAGGAACTCTAGCTTCTTTCTTTTAATCATGAGTCCACGCACACGAACACCATATTTTTTTGTTATAGGCAAAAGACCATCTTCTTTGATATACCACTTCATCTTCGTCTTTTCTTTGTACCTCACCATTTTGATATCAGAAGTGTGTGTTCCTTTTCTAGTGCTGACCATTTGAAGGGAAATCACTGAAATCGCATGCAAGTAACTGTTTCGGAATGGTTGAGAGCAAGGAGTGCCCATGATTTCAAACAAAAACTCATCATACTTCAACTCAAAGAAATTCAAATTCAAAGGAAAATTTGAAATTAAACACCAATTAAACTTCCTCATGCCTTTACCAACCATAATTAATACGGTTTCAATATTAATTAACAGTTTGGGCTTCCAAGATTGATGGGCCAAGAAACATTTCAGATTGGCCCATTGAAATAATTGCTATGCCTTTCGAATACAAAGGCCCAAAACTACTCTTAGAGCCTCAAAACGAACTGCATCTAAAGCCTTGGTAAAAATGTCAACTTTTAATTTTTTAAGTTAATATGCACCAACGTAATTTGTTTGCTCTCCATCAGGTCGCGAATAATGTGATGTATGATGTCGATATGCTTAGTACGACTGTACTGAATAGGAATCTTGGATATATTAATCACACTCATGTTGTCATAGTAAAGAGTCAGATATCTTGTGTGACAGCACACTCCTGTAACATTTATTTCATCCATATTAATTGGGTGCAGCTACTCAATGTAGCAATATATTCAACTTCAGCTGTTGACAAAGAAACACATTTTTATTTCTTACCAAATCACGAAATTAGGTTTTATTTCCAAGAAAGAAACAACCTCTAGATGTACTTTTCTTGTTTGCAATACTTCTAGCCCAATCGTCATCACAACAGCCTACCAGAGAGCTACTTGTATCAAACGTGTATAATAAACCTTAATCACTCGTGCCATTGATATATCTGATTATTCTTTTAGCACTAAATAAGTGACTGGTCTTGGTACAGGACTGGTATCTGGCACAAACTCCGACAACAAATGTAATGTCATGTCTGTTGGCTGTTAAATAGAAACTTCCAATGTACTTCTATACAGACTCTCATCAACTTGAGGTCCATTCGAGTCTTTTGACATTTTCACATGAGTGGGAGCATGGGTTCTTTTATTACTGCCTTCTCAAGACCAAACTTCTTCACAATGTTCTTGGCATATTTACTTTGATAGATAAAAATTCCTTCATCCAATTGTTTAATTTGAAACCTCAGAAAATAAGACAATTCTCCTATCATGCTTATCTCAAATTCTTGTTGCATTTATTTCATAAAGAGCTTAACCATCTCCTGTAGCATCCCATCAAAGACAATGTCGTCAACTTGAATCTAGACAATCACAAAATTCTCTTGAGATTTTTTTAACAAAGAGAGTTTTATCAACTCCTCATCGACTGTACCCATTGTTAAATAGAAATTTGGTCAAACGTTCATACCAAGCTCTAGGTGCATGTTTGAGTCCATAAAGGCCTTTGTTGAGTTTGTATACATAATCAAGATGAGAAGGATCCAAAAATCCTTTGGGCTACTCAACATGCACTTCCTCATTTAGATATCCATTCAGGAAAGCACTCTTTACATCCTTTTGGTACAATTTGAATTTTAGAAGACATGTTATTCCAAGTAGAACTTTGATAGCCTCAAATCTTGCAACAAAAGAAAATGTTTCTGTTCGAGCCTCTTACAGTGTTGTTTAATTCCCGAAAAGGACTACGAAAATAAAGGAAATTTGTAAAATACCGAACTACTCCTATCATTACAAAGACGTAGCAACAGTGATAAGTTCAAGTTGATCCGCAAGGAAGCACGATTTGTTTCACTAAGTTAATTTTCTAACTAGAGTGGTAAATGGAGGGTTTTGTGTGGAAGAGATATATGCGTGAAATTAAATTAAAAGGGGGTAAATGTAATCTAAAATAGGAGTATATCTAATTTCTAGAGCAAGAGAGAGTTTCCTATACAATTTCTATCATGGAAATCGATAATTAAACGAATGTTCAATTCTATGCATGCACGACTACCAAATCGATTCGACTTAATTAATCTCTACAAAGGCCGACAATCAATTAAATCGAAATCAATCAAGCATCCTAATTATTAATTAAGGTCAGAAAGACCATGCCCCAATTAAACTATATGCTCTTAATTCTACTGGGTTCTTAGCAATCATATACAATTAGAAAAACATATACATTAAGAACAAGGATTCAATCGTGTTGATTAAAAGTCAAGAAAAGCCATATTCAGTTAACCAATTTATTCTTCGAATCTAGATTAAACATGCATTACCAAAATTTAAGGACAACCTATAAATCTCAAGCATACACATTCAACCATTGTTACTGGGGTAAAATCAAGAATAGACGAACTATGAGGAAACGTGCGAGCTCAAAATTAACTAGTGGAGATATGCAATCATGATAGGGTCGTCAGTCCAATAACAAATGCAAATCTAAATTCATCTAGATTCAAAGAAAAACATAGAATTAAAGAACATCACAACTTAATTACAGAAAAATCAAGAAATTAGACATAGGTCTCTTGCTCAAAGAAATTAGATAGAAGTTACCTTTTAATTCATAGAAAAATCTGAGATACACATCCAATCCATCAATTACAACCAAAATAAAAAGAAAAACTAACATAAAGACACTAAATTTTGAAGGGAAAGGAAGAAGAATAAAGGTTAACTTCGGCTTCCATCAGTTCAACCCCCAGAAGTTAGCATATTTTGATGACGAAGAGAGGTATTTATAGAAACTTATGCAGCATTGCAACGCTCGACAAATAAAGCCACTAGCGTCAGGGAAACGTTGCAATGCTGGAATTGTTGCCAACTCGGAGCGTTACAACGCTGCGACGCGCCCCTGCACATCAGGCTACTGCCTTTGAGCATCAAGCGAGTATCGAGGCTTCGTATAAGGTGAGCATTGGGATGCTGAAACAGGGGCATTTTGGTTTTTTTTTTTTTTTTTTTTCAAAACTCAGATGCTCAAATCAACTCCAAATTGCTTCAAATTAACCCCGTTCTTCACCAAATTGCCAATTCTACCTCTTGATTGCTCGGTACCTATAAAACATGAACATAAATGCAAAAAATCTAACAACGAGCCTGAATTAAGTTAGGAATAATAAATCTATTTGAGAGCTATCAAACACCCCCAACTCAGTTCCTTCTCATCTCGAGCAAGGTAGAAACACAAAATCAAATAGAATATAAAACAATAAAAAACATGTAGCTTAATTTGCAAGGTTGTTCCTTCAGTCTCAACAGTCAATTAGAATGAAATTTATAATTAAGAACGAAATTCAATCATGATCAATCAATGCAACACAAGTTTAAGAATGATTCTTAATCTATTTATGCATGAGTGAGCCTAGAGTTTTGCTAGTTAAGCTTGCATGGCCCGAAAGAGTTTTTAAGAAGTTCTCATCCTGTTTTTCCCCTACACTGGTTAAGTTTTCAACCTCGGACATACCAAACTTGCAAATGGAGGGCAACACTAAGACATGGGTGCCTAAACACATACACAAAACATAGAAGGCATATACTTTACCTAGAGGGTTAGCTTTCACACCCCACCACCGGGAACCTATCCACTCTTTTCTCGCGGGGCTCTAACTAGATACAGCAGAGGCAACTCTTTTCACCTTTATCCATGCACACACACATACAAATTATTTTTTTGTAGGCACGCTAGCATATGTCTTATTTTTTTTTATACATTTTCTCTCTCTCTCTCTCTCTCTCTTTTTCTAGAATTGCAACTAATTTGCTTTTCTTTCTTTCTTTTTTTTTTTTTTTATTCACAGTAGACCCTATTTTATCCACTTTGTCTAGTTTTGTTCTAAAACACGTGTGATTACTCCTAAGTCAAAGGTGGACCTTTTGGAGTGACAACAGAAGTATAAACCAGATAACCCAATTCTAAGCATGCAAGAATTTAATTTCGCAAAAGTAATGACTTAAAGATGCATGAGAGACAAGAAATTTTTTTAAATTTGGGCTAAAATCATGATCATGCTTTCCTAACGTTCTTTCATGCAAATTTCATCACAGGAAAAGTGCATCATAAACTATCATGATAACAACAGAGCAAACGAGCTAGCAAGGTAATCAAAGCACACAAAGCATAGTCCGAGCACAACGCTCAAGGATCCCAATCTAATATAAAAAACTACCAGCGGGTACCCCACCTCCAACTTAAAGTAATACATTGTCCCCAATGTATCTCAAGTATAGCTAAAAAAGAAAAAGGTAATAAGGGAACATAAAACATCCCTTGAAAATATTGTCGTGCACGGGATGGTGGTGGCCAGGCTCGCCTCTAAAAAAGATGCTCATTTCCTCTAGGTCGTCCTTACAAAACAAAAACAAAAAGAAAGCTAATCTAGAAAACAAATAAAGAAAGCAGTAAATTTTTCACCGACTCCCTTCAGGAAGGACAAATTTTTAACGTCGATTGCTCGACTTGACGTATCCCCTGTCAAGGCACAAAGAAATTCTCGAATTTCTCTGGCCCCTTCTCTGATGAGTTGATATAGCTCGGTAAGGCTATAAGACTCTTCATCTTTTGAAGAGAACCAGACATGTCAAATTTGAAAATTTTCATGTTAGCCAAAAAAAGTAAAAAGAAAGAATCAAAAGACTCAAGTGAACCAAAAGAGTCAAAATAAAGACTCAATATACTCTTGAGAACAAGAAGAACAAAACTAAAAAATATATGATATACCATATGCTGGAACAGGGCGATGTTTTTCAACCTCTAACTCCATCACCTGGAAATCGATGGTTTTAGGCTCAAATTCTCCATAGTCCTCACAAACTGGCTCTAAGCATGACATGCTATCTTCCAACTTATCCTCAATGTCGACATAGATTACCTCATTGCCACACATCTCGGTGATGTCATAAGATGTAAGTATCTGGGATTCCCATCCTCTCTTAATTGAATTAGAAGATTGAGTGACCGAGTCTCTCAAACTATGAAGATTAGTTATAACCTCAGTCTGGATCTCTTGCTAAAAAACAAGATTGTTAATAGCAAGTTGTCTAATCACATCTTCTAGTCATACCTTAATTGGCGGTGTGAGCATGCATCGACATGTCGGATGTGGCAAGGTGTGGATCATAGTGGCACTGGTCCCATCCTAGGTTTCCATAGCCATTGGACTTCTCCCATCTAGACCGATGAAAATCGTCATCCGTATAACTAAAATACCCTCCCATGGAGTAATCTTGTGGCATAGGGCTCCACTGCAAACTTGGGCATGCTTGCTCAGGGTGATCAATCCTACATGCTTGCACCTGCAACCAATTGACTAACCAAAGAAGTTAACTTAGCAAGTTGACCTCAAAGGTCATGAACCTCGTCACTAAGTTGAGATGCTCCACTTGATTGCTCCCATCCTTGTTGATGGTATCTATCCATGTTTATGTTAGGGTTGATGCCCTGAATCTCGTAGGGTCCTGTAATTTGTAAAGACGTGTATGAACAAACATTTGTGATGTAATAATATGAGATATTTTCTTCACTATTGTCTGTGAAATATGAGATATTTTATTTGCATTTACCATAAACCAATAAACTAATATCCTTGGTTGTCATTTTAACTTAAACATGTATGTGGAGACATACAAGTGGATCATGTCTTAAGTGATAACCTAAATAGTCTGTAGTATATGGATATAGGAGGGAAACTTTATCCTGGTGACACTACGGGTACGACCCACTTTGTAGATAGTTACAAGTGTTGTGACGTGCTACAGATGGTCTGATCCTGATCATTCATGTGAAGATGATGCGTAAAATTATGATGCGATGGTGTGAGTATGCGATGATGTGTGTTATGCGATGGTCATGTAAGTTTTCCTAACAAAGCCCAAGTATAAGCCTTCTTAGGTTCCTGGTAAGTCCAAGATCGAACACAGGGACTACTAAGTAGATATGCGACAGACTTTTTGATTCTATTGTGGTAGTGAAAAAGAAGTGGATAGTGTTTTGATTTAGATTTTTCCCATGCGACAGAGTTGAACGCGGAGTGATAAAAGTGTAAAGTTACAATAAGTATGCGATGAAGGGGCTGAGAAGAGGTTTAGCTAACATTTTCCAAGATTGTGCACAGGTTATGCGATCATGCTATACACAAATATCAGTACTACATTTCTCAATGCAGAATGCCACAATTCCTATTTCTAGAATACATGCGATGTATATGCGAAACAACCGATAGAACTTATTTATAAGTTTTTACTCTTACTTATGCGATCTAATCCGACTCTCTCAAGCCTAAATACTGTCTTTAGACTACTCTCTCAAGTATTTCCAAATGATGAATGACACACACATAAGAAAAGATGACCGCATACCACCATTCCTATTTCTAGGACGCATGTGATGTGTAAATAGCAGATAGAACTTATTTATAAGTTTCTACTCTTACTTATGCGATCTAATCCGACTCTCTCAAGCCTAGATTCTATCTTTAGACTACTCTCTCAAGTATGTCCAAAGGGTGAATGATGCATACATAAGACAAGATGATCACATAAAATGCATATCTTAAGTCATGTTCGCTAAGTACTTCTCAACCCATTCAGAAATTTAGCTACTCATGCATGGTGTGGAGAGATTGAACATAAATCAAAATGAAGTTTCCATTTTCTGCAATTAAAGTGCTGGATACGAAATATCAAATGGATTTGAGAGATAAAAAACCCGGTAAGCAATGTCTTGCTTCCTGTGGCCTTTTACACTGCTCTTTATCACTTCAACTCTGTTCTATTTATGGATTCTTGCTCTCGCAAGGGTTGGCCTTCTTTCTTTTGTATTGATTTTCGGTAGTCTCTCGATTTGTCTAGGAGAAATTTCTCTTGGCTCCACCTCGTCTCCTTGCTCTCTCCGTCCTCTAAGTATATGTATATGTATTGGTGGCAATCGGTATTTATAGATTTCAAGATGAAGTAGCTTTTCTTACTAATGATTGCAATGATGGGTAACATTAATTTCCCTACTCTGTAGCATCGTTTAAAAGTCACCGAAAGTTCAATGTACTTAATACTGTGTGGCTTTGAACGACTTGTCAACTGAATTCGGAATCGACTGTTATCAGCTTTACGTCCCATCATGATTTATTATGCTGTCGTCTTGATGCAAGGTCTTTATGCGATCACTTTTTAAGAAACTTCTCACGATCGCATGACTTGCGATCGTAACTTCAAGCGTGCTGTCGCATTGTGCCCTTGGATCACAATTTCACATGCGCCATCGCATTGTACCTACATAAAATAGGTGAATTAATTGCTTTTATGCGATGAGCATTAGCGATCGCAATTCCTTTCAGTTTGGCGCTTTCAAACATGATATTGCCTATTTTATCATCGTTTTCTCTCATTGTTTTACTAATTTGAGCTGTAATAACTTGTATTTTTTTAAGTTATTAGAAGACATGCGAGTGGGGGTGTCCTATACAAAGAAGTTTGTATAAGACCGAACCACGAAGTGTTTAGTCTCCTTATATAATGTTGTTCATGACAGAGACTTCATTTCACTAGGATGACCATAGGTAACATGATCTTAATCCTGAGTGAGTTGAGAACTTCTGCCTTTGAGGGCGGTCCTTTGATTTGCATGGGTACGAGTGGCCAGATTGTCGACTAAAACCTACCACTTTGGTGATTCATTTGATTGGGGAGTTGGGAACTCATCTACACAAGATGAAATTCACTCTTTCTCCAAAGTAGGGGTAAGTAGATAGATTGCTCCCTAAGGGCTGATTCTGGGGCTTGAACGATGTGGCACCACACACCTTCTCATGGCCTTAGAGGTGTCCACTCATAGTAGAACTATGATGTAATGTTCATTAGAGGGATTAGTGGTACTTAAGGAGTTAGATGTAACTACAAGGGAAAAACGATAAACTGGCCAGCTGTAATTACGAGCATCTATGAAGAGTTATCGTACTGTTGACTGGTTATATCCGATAGACATAGAAATATATCTGTAGTGAGAAGAGTGCAGTTGTCGGTCTTTAGTGAAGTGCCCAACAGTTAATGGATGGTGGGTCTCATGACTAAAGAGTTTAATTAGCTATTCACGAACCATTGAAGCTTCAAACTACAGGTTCATAAGGTCCCTTTTGTAGCTCAATAGATTCAAGTTGAGAATCAGTTTTTGGGTCAGTTTGAAGTGTTCAAATTGACAAGAGGGAGTTTGATTATACATGATATGATTAAACTGGTTCAGTTATATATGATGTATGAGATACATTAATTGGAGGAATTTGATATAAATATGATTTATATCAAGTAAAGGAGAAAATGACTATGGTTTAAATGTTACATATGATGTGATATTAAAACTATAGGTTATAAATATAATATGATAAGTTAGTTATTATATTTATTTATAATTAACATAATTATGAGATAATTGTGGGTGGTTTCTCCTTTAACCGTGCGTGAAAGTGGGAGGTTATATTTAGTTTTCATAATTGAAGGATAAAATGAAAAAGGTTTTCATTTTGTAAAGAATCGCTTCATTAAGTACACTGCTAATCATTTAGCTCACGAGAGACTACACAACAGCCTTTAAGTGTTTGTCTAAACGATCATGTACACGTGGCATTCTCTAAATGATCGTGTAGCATTTTACTAAACGATTGCGTGGCAAGCAAGATTCACTAAATAGTTGTGTAAACGATCAAATCTGTTTTTCTAAACGATCGTGTACTTTCTGAGATATACTAAACAATCAAGCACACAAAGTCTATACAATAGACAGTTCATTCTCCCACTTGCTTGGTCGTATAGTGCGATCGTAGTTTCCTCCAACCCTCTACCAAATTCATAATAGAGCCCACACCTCATGGATTCTCACTTTGAGAATACCAAGGTTACTGAGTGGTAGTGTCCGAGAGGCTACTTATTCGTGGAGAAGTTTGTTCGTGACTACTGGACGATTGGGTAGACGATCTGGGCGAGAGTGAGATTTTTCTGTCCATGTTCTTCATGAGAGCGAGAGACATGTGAAAGAAGAGTTCTACAAAGGTAAGTCTCTCACTCCTTTTGTATTTAATTTCTTAAGCATGCTGTAATTTGTTAAAAGATGCATAACTAGCTTGTATGTGAAGGAACTCTTATATAAGAGTACCTCTGAGTGGAAGTAGAACGTTCCAAATACATTGTGACAAAATTTTCACATTTACAATCTAACAGACAAGTTATGCAATAAACCACAAAATTACCGGCATGCTTTTAGAACTAAACAACAAAGAGAACAAGAAATATGTACCAGTTGAAGAACTTTTCTTCACCGAAATCTCGCTCTCTCCAAAGGGACTGCTCTTCTCGCTTTCGCTGGAATGTCCAAGCAATTGTTCACCAACACTCGATCATCTACTTAAGAATGGCCTCCACACGAACACAAGAATGGGGATGACACCACCACTTGGAACTCTTGGTATTCTCGGGGTGAGAATCCAAAGTATGGGCTCTTTTGGAGTTTGATAGAGGGAAGGAAGAAAGAAGATCGTATACAACGACCATGCAAGTGGGAGAAGGTAGGGTCTATCGTATGGACAATACTTGCTTGTTTAGAATAAGGTACACGATCGTGTAGTAAATAGGCAGCGATTGTATAGACGATCATTTAGTAAACGCTCGGGCACTAAACGATTGTTTAGAAAAACTTATGTGATCGTTTAGAAAGTGGCGTGCGTGTATACGATTGTATAGCAACGATGAGTTATCGTGTATCTCTCGGTTTGCTATGCGATAGGCTGTATACAAATTCTTGAACGAATTACCGATCTCTTTGCAAAATGAAAACGATTTTCATTTTATTCTTCAGTTACAAAAACTAAAATAAAACCTCCCACTAACACACGATTATGGACAAAACTCTAGGCACAATTATCCTATGATTGTCCAATTAAAAAAAAAAATAATCATATTATATTCACTAACCTATAGTTTAATACACATATAAACTATACTGTTTTCTCCTCCACTAGCTATAAATCATATTTATATCCATTTTCCTCCAAATAATGTATCTTATACATAAAGTCAATCATATCATATATAATTAACTAGTTCAATCATATCATATATAATTGAACTTTCTTTTATCAATTTAAACATTTTAAACTGGCCCAAAAGCTGGTTCTCAACTTGAATCCATTGAACTACCAAGGGGACCTTATGGACCTATGGCTCAAGCTCTAACGGTACGTGAATAGGTGACTAAACTCTTTAGCCATGAGATCCACCACTTGTTAACTGCCAGACATTCCACTAAAGACCAACAGCCGAACTCTTCTTACCACAGATATATTTCTGTGTCCATCGGATATAACCAATCAACAGTACGATAACCCTTCACAGATGCTCGTAAGTACAATTGGGCCAAATTACCGTTTTGCCCTTGTAGTTACATCTAACTCCTTAAGTACCACTGATCCCTCTAATGAAACATAAAAACATAGTCCTACTATGGGTGGACACCTCTCGGGCAGAAGGTGTGTAACACCACATCGTTGAAGCCCCGGGATCAGCCTTTAAGGGAGCAATCTATCTACTTACCCTTGCTTCGGAGAATAATTGAATTCCATCTTGTGTAGCTGAGTTCTCAGCACCCAAATCAGACGAATCCCCAAACTGGTAGGTTTGAGTCGGCAATCATGCCACTCGCACCCATGTAAATCCAAGAACCGCCCTCAAAGGCAGAAGTTCCCAACTCACTTAGGATTGAGGTCATGTTACCTATGGTCATCCTAATGAAGTGAAGTCTCTGTCATGAACGAAATTATATAACGAGATGTAAACACTTCATGGTCAGGTCTTATACAATCTCTTTATATAGGATGCCCTCGCTCGCATGTCCTCACATGAATGATCAGGATTAGACCATCTGTTGCAAGTCACAAAACTTATAACTATTCTACAAAGCAGGCCATATCCATAGCGTTACCAGGATAAGGTTTCCTTCATATATCTATATACTACAGACCATTTTGGTTATCACTTAAGACATGATCCACTTGTATGTCTCCACATACATGCTTAAGTTACATAATGACAACCAGGAATTTTGGTTTGTGGTAAAGCAAATAAAACATCCAATATTCAAAGATAAGTAGTGAAGAAAATATCATATATCATCACAAGCGTTCGTTCAAAATTGTGTTTACAAACTACAGGACACGAGAATTTAGGGCATCATCCCCAATAGTATGTTTGTGAAGGCTTGTAATTCTGCCACAATGAATTTGGATCAATCGTGCTTCTGCTCATGGGTTCACTTTGTTAAGAGTTCCTTCAGTTTCATTCTTTAAAAAGTTCTTCAGAGGTTTGACCTCTGGAATGAAGTTTGTGCCTTCTTCTTCTGGCATCAATAAGTGGAAGAAGAAGAAATATGGAAAAGGGAAAGCTAATCCACCAGCTGCTGCCTAAAAGGGCAAGAAAGCCAAGGTTGTAAAAGGAATCTATTTCTATTGCAACCAGGAGGGACATTGGAAGAGGAACTATCCCAAATACTTGGCAGAAAAGAAGAAGGCAAACCAGGGAAATATGATTTGCTTGTTTTGAAACCCTTTTAATGGAGAATGATGATTCGACCTGGATAATTGATTTAGATGCCACTAACCATGTTTTTTCTTCATTTTAGGGAATTAGTTCCTAGCGGCAGTTAGATGCTGGGGAGATGATGATGCGTGTTGGAATTGACATGACATCTTAGCTACAACAGTGGAAAGACTTGACTTTGTTTACAGAAATCTTATGTTAGACTAGATAATGTATTTTTGGTTTCAAGTTTGAAAAGGAACCTTATTTTTGTAAAATGCTTGTTAGAACAAAATTATTCTATCTCTTTTAATGTAAATAAAGTATTTATTTACAAAAATGGTATATATATTTGTTATGAAAATTTTGAAGATAATCTTTATGTGTGAAGACCGTTAGCAACTAAATCCCTCCTTAAAACTGAAATGTTTAAAATTGCGGTAACTTAAAATAAAAGACTAAGAATTTCTCTTAAAGAAAATGCCCAACTTTGGCGCCTGAGATTAGGACACATCAATCTCAATAGGATTGAGAGATAGGTAAAGAATGGACTTTTAATTGAGTTTGAAGAAAATTCTTTACCTGTGTGTGAGTCATGGAGAAAATTCTTTACTTGCGTGTGAGTCATGTCTTGAAGGAAAAACGACTAAAAGATATTTTACTAGAAAAGTTCATAGGGGTAAAGAACCGTTAGAGCTAGTATATTCAAACCTCTGTGGTTCGATGAATGTAAAAGCAAGAGAAGAGTTTAAATAATTCATCACCTTTACTGATCATTATTCAAGGCATGGGTAAGTTTATTTAATGCAACATAAGTCTGAATCTTGTAAAAAGTTCAAAGAGTTCAAGGCCGAAGTTGAAAATACATTAAATAGAACAATTAAGACATTTCAATCTGTTCGAGGTAGAGAGTTTTTGCATCTTACATTTTAGAACTATTTGATAGAGCATGGAATAGTATCCCAACTCTCAGCACCTGGTACACCTCAGCAGAATGGTTTATCAGAAAGGAGAAATCGAACCTTGTTGGACATGATTCGGTCTATGTTGAGTTACGCTTTCTTACCTGATTCGTTTTGAGGTTTTGCAGTACAGACTGCAATGTATTTTTTTAACTTTGTTCTATCTAAGAGTGTTACGAGAACACATTTGGAGTTATGGAATGGTTGTAAAGCTATATTACATCATTTCAAAATCTGGGGTTACCCAACACGTGTGCTTCGGGCAAATCCTAAGAAACTGAAACCTCATCCAAAATTGTGCCTATTTGTAGGCTACCCCACAGAAACGAGAGGTGGTTACTTCTTTGGCGCTACAGAAAATAAAGTGTTTGTGTTGACAAACGCTACTTTTCTAGAAAAAGACCACATAAGGGAATATAAGCCCTACACTAAAATATTGTTGAATGAACTTTCCAAGGAATCTACTAAACCTTCAACAAGAGTTGTCAAAGAACCCAACACCTCAATAAGAGTTGTTGAAGTTGGATCATTTAGTACGTCAAATCCACCTCAAGTGTTGGAGGAACTTCGACATAGTGGGAGGATTGTTAACCCCCTATTTGCTATATGGGTTTAACAGAAATCCTAGCTATGGTAGCTGACGGGGATGTTGAGGATCCATTGTCTTACAAGAAGGAAATGAAGGATGTTGACAAAGATGAGTGGATCAAAGCTGTGGATCTCAAAATAGAGTTGATGTACTTCAATTCAGTTTGGGATCTTGTAGATCACCTGATGAGGTTAAACCTATAGGTTGCAAATGCATTTACAAGAGAAAATGGGGTGCTGATGGGAAGGTGCAAAACCTTCAAAGCTAGAATAGTGGCAAAGAATTATACCCAAGTTGAGGGAGTCAACTATAAGGAGACTTTCTCTCTTGTTGCTATGTTAAAGCCTATCCGAATTCTCCCATACATTTCCTCATATTATGACTATGAGATTTGGAAAATGGACGTCAAGACTGCCTTTCTGAATGACAATCATGAGGAGGCCATTTATATGTAGCAACCTGAGGGATTCATAACCCAAGGTCAAGAGCAAAAGGTTTGCAGGTTTAATTGGTCCATCTATGGATTGAACAAGCTTCTTGATCTTGGAATATAAGATTTGATACTGCGATCAAATCTTATGGCTTTGATCAAAATTTTGATGAGCCTTGTGTATACAAGAGGATCATCAACAGTTCAATAGTTTTTCTAGTGTTGTATGTAGACAATATCCTACACATTGGGAATTATGTAGGTCTACTTACTGAAGTTAAGAACTGACTAGCGACCCAATATCAAATGAAATATTTGGGAGAGGCTCAGTTTGTTCTGAGAATTCAGATCTTTAGAGACCGAAAGAACAAAATGTTAGCTCTGTCCAAGCATCGTATATTGACAAAATGCTTGTCAAGTATTCGATGCAGAACTTCAAGAGAGTTTTACTACCTTTCAGGTATGAAGTTATATTGTCTAAGGAATAGTTTCCTAAGGCACCTCAAGAGATTGAGGAAATGAGACAAATCCTCTATGCATCGACTGTTGGTAGCCTAATGTATGCGATGTTATGCAATAGACCTGACATCTGCTATGCAGTGAGGATAGTCAGTAGATATCAGTCTAATTAAAGATATGATCACTGGGCAACTATTAAGAATATCCTCAAGTCTCTACGAAGAATAAGGGACTACATGCTCGTGTATGGTTCTAAGGATTTGATCCTTATAGGATACACAAAATTTGATAAGGATTCGAGGAAATCCACATTAGGATGAGTGTTCACTCTTAACGGAGGGGCAGTAGTATGGAGGAGTACCAAGCATGCATACATTGTTGACTCCACTATAGAGGCTGAGTACGTAGCGACTTGTGAAGCTCCTAAAGAAGTTGTTTGGCTCAGAAAATAGCAATTGTATTAAATATGATTCAAATACTAATTATGTGAATTGGATTCATACAATTAAATTTTATATAAATGGGATTTATATTAAATTTCGTTGTTGAGAAAATTAAACTATAGGTTATATTGTATTGGATACAGTATTAAACTCTAGATGATATGTTATATTTAATATAATATATAGTTTAGTATATATTATATGATAAAGTGGTAACCATATATATTTGTATTAAAGTTTTTATTAAAATTAATTTTATTTTTTAAAAATAATTTCGGGGAGGGAGTTGTAACTCCTTCCCTATTTTTCTCTCTACAACGTGATAGTGAGTGAGGTAGAACCATTTTCTTCATCTTCTTCCTCTATGTGTTTTTCACAGTAAGATTCTATAACTTTTTCAATCCTTCCCAATCACTAAATTCTCCTCCTTTCTTCTCTCTCAAATTCCCTCATCCAAAATAGCAGCACCCACAAAACACTTGGATTTTCAGTCAGAGAATACAGAGGTTTCCATCATGGTGGTGTTCCTATTGATTTGAGGGATTCCATTTGAAGATCGAACTTCAAAGGTAAGGGTTTTCTAAACCCATCTTTTTCTTTTGTAATTTCTCCAAGCATTCTGTATTTTAATTAAATGCAAAATTTTTCTGTATGTTTGCTATAAAATTTATATTCTGTAAGTTTGGGTTTTTGGGTTCGACCTCGTTTTTCGCTCAAGGACCTTCAATGGTTCCTTCAAAAATGACATATCATATACATCTTTTTCCTCCCACAAAGTATTTTACAAACCAAGGTTAATAAATTTATCTAAACGAATTGTTAAATTGGCTCAATATAACTCTTATATTGGATAGTTTAACAATATATGATTTCTGTTTATTAAACACTTTAACAAACCTAATCATTTATTGCATGCTTATAACATTATTGTCTAATTCACCTTCCAAGTCGGTTTTCAGGTAGACATGTTCCGTTTTCATTAGCTTAAATACCCCAACCTTAGACAAAGGTCCCTTATAGACGATATGTTATAAATTTAATCTTTTATTTAATCCTATTAAACGAAAATTAAAAGATTAAACCTATTTCAAATTGTATTAGAAATATTATTAACATATGTCTAAATGAAATTAATTTTAAACCATTTAAAATTATTTAAAATCAATATAACCTATGTTTGCATGCAACTCTTTATTATAGATTTTAATTCTAATTTCATTAAATTTATAACACTTATAACGAATTAATGAAATAATTAACCTATACATGCATCTAATGACATACTTTAAAAAATTGTAACAATTATAATTTTACTAAAGTGGTGTCATGTTCCATGCATCTTCATTTTCATTAAATTATATATAACAATGATATAATAAAGTAATAAAAATAAAATAACATTCATCCATCCATCCACACTATATTATAACAATTATAATATAAAATGATGCATGAACATGTTATAAATGCATGTAATCATATAATATAGCAATTGTATTAAATATGATGTATGAGCATGTTGGGATTGGTGTCCTAATTCTTCCGGAGTCTCGTAGTTTGTAAACTGTACACATTGTTATGAATACAATAAGAGTTATTTTATTAGACATTTACTCATATCCAATAAACAAAGCTCCATGGTTATTGTATGTAAACTTAAGCATGTATATAAGATATACAAGTGGATCATGCCTTAAGTGATAATCTAAAAAGGTCTGTAGTATAAGGATTAAGGAGGGATATCTAATCTTGGTGACACTACGGATACGACCCGCTTTGTAGAGGTTTACAAGTGTTGTGATGGTAGATCCTAAGCATTCATGTGGAGACATGCGAGTGAGGGTGTCCTATACAAAGAGTTTGTATAATACCGGACCACGAGATGAATAATCTCTTCATATAGCGCCGTTGATACTTGAGACTTATACCTCACCTAAACGACCATAGGTGACATGACCTCAATCCTGAGTGTTTTGGGAATTCTTGCCTTTGAGGGCAGTCCTTTGATTAGTATGGGTGAGAGTGGCCAGATTGTCAACTCAACATGCCTATCTTTTTGGGGATTTGTCTGATTTGGGAGCTGGTAACTCAGTTACACAAGTTGGAATTCACTTCTTCCCCGAAGCAGGGGTTAGTAGATAGATTGCTCCCTTAAGAGCTGATTCTAAGTCTTGACCATAGTGGCTGCAACTTCTTTTTGGAAGAGAGGACTCAGTCATAGTAGAACTATGATTTATGTTCATTAGAGGGATCAGTAGTACATAAGGAGTTAGATGTAACTATAGGGGCATAACAGTTATTGGCCCAACTGTACTTACGAACAATCTATGAAAGGTTATCACATTGTTGATTGGTTGATATGGACATAAAATATATCTGTAGTAAGGAGATTGCAGCTGTCAGTCTTTAGTGAAGTGTTTGGCAGTTAACGGATGGTGGATCCCGTGACTAAAGAGTTTAGTCAGTTATTCATGTACCGTTAGAGCTTCAAGTTACAGGTTCATAAGGTTCCCTTGGTAGATCAATGGATTCAAGTTGAGAATTAGTTCTTGGGGTTGATTTGAAATGTTCAAATTGACAAGAGAAAATTCGATTATATATGATATGACCGGTGTGATGTATGAGATACATTAAGTGGAGGATTAATGTAAATGAGATTTACATTAGTACCATGAAATAGAAAAAGAGCTATGGTTTATATGTTTCATGAGATGAAATATTAAAATTATAGGTTATAAATATAATATGGTAAGTTGGTTATCATATATATTTATAATATTATTAATTATTGGATAATTATCTCTTTTTCTCTAAGAACCAATTGAGTTGGAGGTTATTGGTAGTTTGATGGTAACCGTGAGATAAAAAGATAAATGTTTTTCTAAATTTAGTAGATTTGTAAGAATTTCCATTCTCGGCAACTACTCACGGATTGCTGTCAAGTGAATTGGATTCACTAAACGATAGCTGAAAGAGAGACTAAATGATCGTGGAGTAACACTACACGATAGTTCACTCAGCTGGTCGTAGCTAAACGATTGCGGGGCTTTTGCTATACAATAGCTTGCCTTTTTCTAAACGATTGGGCATTCGTCTATATGATAGACTCTTGTCATCTACCACTTACTAAATCGTTTACACGGCTGTTACTCCTCTGGTCTCTTTCTTTAACCAATTCCACACAGAGCCCATACTTCTAGATTCTCACACCGAGAATACTAAGGTAGCCATTATGGAGGTGTCTTCACTCAACTCGACTGAGTTCGAGGTTTTTAGAGGCCATTCATTGGGTTCGTGATCTTGGAGATCGTTGAGTTCGTGTTCGTTGTGATCGTGCTGTGTAGTGTTCGAGTGTTTCTGTCTTGAAGACTGAACGAGCGTTCATGATCGAGGGAGTTTGAAGATGAGTCTTCAAAGGTATGTTTAATCTATCCCTTGATTATTTGGTAAAGCATGCTGTAATTTCGTATTGTGTATGACCTGTAAGTTTCCGTTTCTTGACTGATTGTTTATATTCAATTTCGAACGAAATTTGGAACGATCATTCCGCTGCTTATAGAAATCCTCATGTCAGATTTCCTTTAGAGCATGCTTAATTAAATCATGCAAACAATATACACTTATTTAAATGATGAATGAAATAATATTTATCCTATGGTAGGATTTTTATACTATATTCCATAAACTATGCAATATAATAAATAAATCATACATCACATATATATAAATATAAAAGTAACATTGTATAAAAAATGACATCCTAAACATTAATTAAATTAATATAACACTTATATTAATTTAACTTATGAAAAAAAATAAATACAATAAATTATTAAAAATTAAAAATTAAAAATTAAAAAATCGTAAAATTGCTTTGAAGAACCACTTGGAGCACTTGAAGCCACGACCTGGAGGACGCCTGACGTGCGCTAAAATCGTATGGAGCATCGCAACGCTCTGGCTGAGTGTCGCGACGCTGACATTTGAATTCGTCATGCTACGACTGAAGCGTTGCGATACTTAGCCCTCTACCTTACCGTGTATGGCGAGCATGCAACGCTCTAGCTTTATACTCTAAGTTAGAATGTTTGCTCTGTTTCATCCGTTCATCTGAATTGCTCCGTTCATGCTCTAAATTTCCCCAAATTGAAGCCAGAACATGATCACGAATGACATGGACTTGAATACAAACTTGATTGCAAGAAATTAATGCCCAAAAATACAATAGGCTCTTACGAATCGACTCAATTAAGCAGTAATTACTATGCCAATTTCGAAACCATCCAATGTGGAAAAACATAATATTCAACATTTAAAATGAAAAAAATTTACCTACCAAAACTCTGAATTAAAGTGAAATTTAGAGATTCAACTTGTCTCTGATACCAATTGAAGGGATTGAAATTCCCTGCAACGGAAGTAATTGGATTTCGTTGTCACTAAATGTTGTTTTATAGAATGTACAACATAATTCAGAGTGACGGAAACACAAGGATAAACATAAAAATCTAAGCATGCTTCTACTGTAATGAAAATAGAGAGAGGAGAAGAGGAATAAGATATCACATACCTTTGAAGAATACCGTTTTCTCGCATCTTCTCCCAATCATGAACACCAACACTGCTCCTCACGATCTCCCAAACCTACAACAACATGAACATAATAGTAACGATGAGGACAGCACCACAAGGTCTTCCTCGTTATTCTCAGAGATGAGAATCATGCATAGTTTCGTGGGCTTGCACTCAATCTTGGTAAAAGGGGAAGAATGAGAGCTTGAGAGATTTTTCTGAGAGAATAACATAAAGAGATGGAGAGGGATAAAGATAAAGATGATATCTCTCTCTTATTTTTCACGTATTGGAGAGGTTGGGGAGTTTGAGGGGGTTAATATATATATAAACTAACTTAATATGTATATAAATATTAAACGATATGTTATATCACATATAACATATAACCTATAGTTTAACAACCTCTTTCATCAAACTATACAGTTTTAATATGAATCATATTCACATTAATTTTAAAATATAGGTTCTATATGAATCATATTCATATAATTAGTATTTGAATATACTTATCTTTCTCATTAAACTATATAATGTATCAACATACATTACACTTTATAATGTATCAACATACATCATATTAATTATATATTATAGAATTAATTCCCTTTAATTAATTTGAACAATTCGAATTAAACCAAAATTAATTTGATTCTTATTATTTCTTATTGAGCTAACAAGGGGATCTTATGGACCTATAGATTGAAGCTCCAATGATACTTGATTAATTAATTAAACTCTTTAATTAAATGAATAAACTTTTATTATCTGTTGGTCACTCCACTAAAGACCAATAGTTGTACTCTTCGTACTATAGATATATTTTTGTGTCCATTGGATATAACCAATCAACAATGCATTGATCTTTCATAAATTGCTCGTAAATACAGATGGCTCAAATTACCGTTTTACCCTTGTAGTTACATTTAACTTCTTAAGTATCATTGATCCCTCTAATGAATAATTAGTCATAGTCTAATTATAACTGAACACCTATTGGGACATGAGAGGGTGAGGCGTTTCATTGTTCAAGCCCCAGAATTGGCCCTTAATGGAGTAATTTATCTACTTACCTTAACGATAGGAATGAGTGAATTCTTTGTTGTGTAGCTGTTTCCCAACTCCTCAATCAGACAAATCCCCGAAATGGTAGGCTTATTGAGTTGATGAATCTTGCCACTCTCACCCATACAAATCAAAGGACCGCCCTTATAGGTAGGAGTTCACAACTCACTTCAGATTCAGGTCAAGTCACATATGGTCATCCTGGTGAATTGTGAGTCCGTTTTAGCAATGGTGTTATAAAGAGAGACTATGCATTTCATGATCTAGTCTTATACTAACTCTTTGTATAAGATACCCACACTCACATATCTCCACATGAATGATCAAGATCATATCATTTGTAGCACTTTACAACAATTGTAACAACTTCAAAGTGAGCCGTATCAGTAGTGTTACCAAGATAAGACACTGAACCTTATCTGTATACTACAGAACATTTAGATTATCACTTAAACATGATCCACCTGTAAATCTCCACATACATGTTTAAGTCACATCAGATAATCTTGGTTCTTTGTATAATGGATTATTGTATATAAAATTAATCAACCATTGATTCAAATAGAGTATAACTATGAGACTTTAGGTCATATATCCTAACATGAATAAGGGCATCAAAGTGGAAGATCAAAGCAGTTGTTAAGGTCACATATACAGTCTCCAACTTGGCAGTAGGTTTGAAGGAAAGAGTCAAAGCATTATCAAAATGTATCTTCTTCAAGAACAGGTGTTCAAGATCAAAGAAGATGTCAGTTGGTACCACTTAGCTAAAGTGGGAGTACGTGATTCTTCTGTATGTCTGGTGTACAATTCCACTTAGCTTGCTTATACCTCGTGATAAGCACAGATAAACTACAATTACTTTCTAATGGTTTCCTGTTTCGTTATTATGTTGATTTTACAGGTTTTATGTTGAGTCTTGGAGTTTGCCAAGAAGATTAGAGATAACAGTTGTAGTGGTAGTATAGTTTTGAAGTTTGCCATGATATTATGTTTTGTAGCAGTGGGAGGAAAGATCGTTGTTTTGTCTCCAAATGGGAGAATGTTAGGATTGTGGAGACAAAACTCCACATTCATGGAAATACAATATATAATTTTTGACCAAAGTCAAAATAAAAGGCAAGCTAATTTTCACCAAAAGTCAAAACTGAGAGGAAAAATAAATTGTTGAAAAGAAGGTTAATTTGGGCTTGGCCCATTTGAATATTAGGTCTTTAGCTTGCATATATATGTTTGACAAAAAAGTGGCGGACGCAGCCGAAAAATTGGTTGTTGAGACAATTTCTTTCTTTTTTTTTTTTTTTTTTTTTTTTCTTTTTTTTTTTTTTTTAAATATATGTTTAAGTTTTGTCTGTATGTTGTTTGTGCGATAGTAAGGAAAAAGAGAGAATACAGTGAGTATCTCTTTGAGTTTGGGGTGTTTCTCTTTTATTGTTAATTCCAAGATACCGAGCTGTGGTACTAAGATCAAATAGTTCGTGTTGACTATTTGGAAGAGATTTGTGGCACGAGTATGGGATATTAGCAATCTTTGTCATAGTAGAACCTGTAGTTGCAGAATATTGGACGTAGTCCCTAGTTTAGGAGGAACCAATATATATTTTCGTTGTTGTTCTCTTTTTCCCTATTCTTAAATTATTTTGGTAATTTTATGATTGTTAAAACTTTTTTCCTCTAACCTATGGAAATAGAAATTTTAAATATAATTTAATTTTTGCATTTTATTTATATCTTAGTTTAAATTCCTAACACTTGTGGTTGCCTAATTATTGGGCTTGATTGAGCTCTGATTTGTTTCATAAAATAGTTTTACTATTTCTCTTGACTTTTGCCAGCTTTATAAAATAGATTCTCTAGATTTCACCCTAGTCTTTTCATTGTATTAATTTTTAATTTTATTTATAAAAATGACATATTTTCGAAAACATCAAACACAACATTTTTCAGTTACTATAGATGTTTTATGGTTAAGTTAAAGAATAATGTTATTTTTTAAAAGTAATGACAAAAATGAGGTATATAAGAAATAAATTTCAAAAGTGACGTTGAAGGCAAAAGTATTGACAAAAAATAGGATAGTTGTTGATAAGAAAGGAAAATTGTATGCCTGGTACACGATTACCATTTAATCCAGTTAGAATCCATATCAGCCACATGGACTTGGTCAAAGGACCAAACTTATGGACTGGATCCATGATTTGATTATTGTTTTGTTTTTTGTTTTTTTTTTTTCCGATTTTGATTGTCTTTTTGTACCTTATAACTAACATTTTTGCTTTTAGTATAAAAAATAGTGTCTCATGATAAAATGTAATTTCATTAGTTTTCTAATTTCCAAATAGAAGTTTACATGAAGTTAAAAGTTTGAATTACAAGTCACTCAGTTTTCCACAGGGGGGTCGTCTTCGTGTGCTTCTAGATTAGCTTCGTCTTGTTTCTGTTATCGTCTATGATGAATTCGTCTTTGATCAGTATCAACAACATTGATTCATCTTGTTTGTTGATTAATACTTTCTATATTTATCAAGGGTTGATCACACATTGAACCCAACTATGGTAAATTGTGTTGCACTGGATACTGTTATACATCTTAGACAAAATTATTCTATATGATGAAAAAAATTCATACTAAATAATATTCATATCATATAATTAGGAAATGTAGGATAATCTAACTGTTACCATGCAGTAATAGTAAGCATCGTCAGGTGTGATAAATTGTCTCTTGATTGAATCGTAATAGGAAAAATATTCATATGATACAGCTGGTCCATTTGTTATTTCTCCTTGTGCATAATGATCATAACGTGCATGCCAGTACGGTATATATTCTGCATGAATTCGACGTCAGTTTTGGTCGTGCTTACCCCTTAAATCAATCTGGTGTAGTGCCGTGAATGTATAGCATAATGAAGGTATCGTTTG
Source organism: Benincasa hispida (assembly GCF_009727055.1). Lineage (NCBI taxonomy): Eukaryota > Viridiplantae > Streptophyta > Magnoliopsida > Cucurbitales > Cucurbitaceae > Benincasa > Benincasa hispida. Next base: position 88,903,959 of record NC_052357.1, read on the forward strand.
TTGTAGACTGAACTGTCTTAACACACGATCTTGTTGATGCCACTCTACTATATGGAAGCATATAAGAGGGCTAATGGTCAGCCAAATGTCTTGACCATCATGACAATAATCAGGGAGTAATGACCAAATATCTTGTGTGTATGGTGTCCATTCATACATTCAGCTGCATTGCTTGTCATCCACCCATAGTGATACCCATCATCATGTGATTGTGTCCATTTTTTCAAGTAAATCAAAAAAGTATTCAAGGTGCTCAGGGTTTAGTTGCTTCAATTAACACCAAATCTTTCAGTTGTTTTGATTTGTATGTCGTATTGAAATTATTAGCAACATGACGAAGACAATTGCGTTAGTACACTCTAGGTTCATTTCAACTTATTTCCTCATTGTTAATTGCAGCGAGAAATCCCTTATGTCTATAAGAAATATAGCAAATACCATCTTGTTGGGTAACATATTCATGCAATGCTCATAGAAACCATGACCAACTGGACGAATTCTCTCCTTCAACCATAGCAAAAGAAAGGGGAAATATGTGCTCATTTGCATCAATAGATAAGATGGTTAATAGTTTCCCTTTATACTTTTCGTTCGTCATCAATTTGAATTAATGTTCTACAATATTTGAACCTTTCTCTTGTAGGACCGAAGAATCAGAAAACTTGACCAAAAGTAGTCGTACTTGGCACATCAGACGGAAGATAATACCAATCCGATCGTGTTCTAGGATTGTAATGCACAACAACACTCAACCAATACGGAAGCTCTAAAAATGATTTCTCCCAATCACCAAATACAACGCTTTTCTCTTGGCTTGCCACACTCGTCTATAATTAACATTATACCCATATTTTTTTTATTACTTCTCTGAGTAAGGCTACAGGAATCCCGAGATCAGCTCTAACCATATTTGGGATTTCAATACTTATAAAATTTGAATCAAGTTATAGTCTTATGTCAATTCTGAGTACAAACATAAGTGCTCCCTTTCAAGTCTAGTAATTTCAAACATACCATGAGTTTTACGCCGACATGTCCGTAACCTTTAATCACAACCACCTTTTTACATCTCATGTACCAAATATCTTGCTTCGGTTCTGCTATGAAAATCTCAAAGTGTTCTATCATGCAATATTTTTTAACAGGCAGTTTTAGATCTTCTTTAGTGTTAAATAACATTCATGTTTGTATTAAACTAGAATTATCTACACATCTACTTCTTTCTTCAAATGTTGCCTTCTTTCACATGTTGAATTAGTAACATCCCAGTCTATTTGGGTGAACATCTCTGATGGTACTAACCCAAGATCATGTTTTGCACTTCTATTGTTTCCAAATAATTCATCTACGTCAATATCATTGTCCTCATCATTTTCAGGTTGAAGAATGACTAAATCTTCAGGATGCATCAACATATTTACTTAAATCCTTACAACTATTATAGTTGACAACCCAATCCAAAAAGTTTGTGTTTTTTAAACAATTCAAACAGTTTGAATAGATCAAAACTCCGAATAGTTCAAATAATATTTTTTTGTCCAAACAGTCTAAATTTATAATATTAAAATAAAAAGATCAATTACAACCCAAATGATCAGTCAAACTTATAATATTAAACTACAAAAAATAAAAATAAAATAAATAAAATAATTGAAATGCTACACAATAGATCAACTAAACTAGATTAAAGCTCTAGTTTTTTATGCATACATTTAAATAAAATAGTAGATCTAGGAGTATAATATCATATATTGGAAAAAAGGGAGAAAATGTTACCTACGGTCGGTGGTGGCAGAGATAGCAGTCACGGTTGGTGGAGGCGGACAGTGGACAATCGTTGACAGTAGATGGCTGATGGCAGCTGTGAGAGAGAGGTATCTAAGTGATGGAACATAAAGAACAACATGCACAACGGAAGAAAGGATCGATAATGTTCTTATTACATAAAACTAAGAATAAGCATGCATAAAGGGTTAGAAAATACAACTTTTGTAGAATCCACCGCAATCTTCCTCTCTGTGCTCAATCGACACCACCAATGATAAATCCTCGCTATTCTCTGATTGAAGAACATGGTGGTGGGACTGTTTTGTTAGTGAAGACAAGGGAATTTCACTCTAGAAAAGTGTAGAGTAAAGAGATTTTGGTGGAAGAGTCAAGTGAAAAGTCAAAGAAGCATTAATTTTTTTTTTTTTTTTTTTACATTTCAAAAACCAAACTATTCAAAGATAAATTACATGCAAAATCCTATTTTGCATGTCTTCCACCTCAAAATCTATTGGTATGTAATCTTTAGGTGTCAAGTTTTAGAAGTGCCACTTTAAAGTTCACTTAGTTAATGGGAAAATCTAACAATTGGATTTTTCCACTAGATAATTTTAATATAAATAAAATAAGCTTTTATGAAAAAAAACATTTTCATAATTTAGAAAAATATTTAAAAATAAATTTAATATCAAATATTAAATTATTTTTGACACCTAACTTTGATTAATCATATTAATCAAGTTTAAAAAACACTTTCATGCTAATGTTCAAGAATACTCCAAAAAATAATGAATAAATTAATTATTTAATTGTAAATTATATCTCATATAAAATACAATTTTCCTTAATGCCTGAATTTGAACATTTCAAAATCTTACTTCACCTAGTTAATCAATTTTTTCCGTAGTGAGCTAACAAGGAGATCCGATGAACCTATAGATCATGGGCTCCAACGATCCAATACTAACCGATCAAACTCTTTAACCTAGTTAATCAACATTCGTTAACTAACAGGACTGTCCACTATAGCCTGTAGTTAAAATTCTCTCACTGTAGATATATTATGTGTCCATTTTATATAACCATGATAAGTAAGTCAATCCTCCACTGGTTGTTCATAATAATGGCTGGGTTATAAGTCTGGGTTATAAGTTATTTTACCCTCGAGATTACATATTGCTCCTTAAGTCCCATTGATTCTCTAATGAACAATTGGTTTATGATCCAATCACTAAATCGAGTCATTCTCGGGTTAATGAGAGGGTGAAGCCCTTTGTTCAAGACCCGAAGTCAGCACTTAAGGGAACAACCTCTCTACTATCCTTAAAAGTAGGTAGGAGTGAATTCCATCTTGCACCCTACGTCCTTAGCTATTTTCCCGGTCTTACCCCTAAAATGGGAGGCTTGAGTCAACATTGTTGAGCCAACCCTCACTTATGCAAATCTAAGGATAATCCCGAATAAACAGGAGTTCATAGTTAGCTGAGGATTAAGGTCAAGTTATCTAGGTCATCGCTTTGAAATAGTCAGTCTTAAATAGTAAAGAACATTATAGAGTAAGAGTGACTTCATTCTTGGTTCGATCTTATGCAAACTCATTGCATAAGACACCCCTGCTTTTCATGTTAATACATGAACAAATCAGGATCACTTCATTTGTAGCACATTACAACAAAGTGTAACAATTACAAGGTGGGCTGCATCCGATAGTCTTATCAGAATAAGGTACCCAGTCTTATTCGTATACTATAAATCATTTTGGCTATTTATTGAACTTGATCCACTCTTATGTCTCCACATAAAGTTCATGTATTCATATAATAGCCATGGATCTTTAGTTTATTGGATTTAGACTTTAGAAGTACAATTCACATATTCAATAACAATTTTATTGAATAAACGTTAATAACATCTTTATTGATAATAGAATATACTTAACATGACAAACTACAAGTTTTAAGACATACAACCCAACACTAAGTACTCTAACTACATGAATTTTAGGCAATTAGCATGCATGTTCATAGTTTTCAACATATTAGGGTTTCAGTAGACCACCATAAAGAACTTCTCTACTAATCTCAGGCCTTAGATTAAATTGTGGTCTCCAAATCAAGAGGAATTTGATATGGAATTTGAGAATCTGAAGAAAGGTAGAAAAATCATATTTTTCTGTTTTCTTAATCTCAGATTTTAGGTTGCATGAAGCATTAATCTGATCTCTAAACTTCAATTTACAGTTCAAAACCATGCAAATCAAATTAAATGAGATAGAACCAATTAATTTTCCATTCAATTTAGTGGCATGAGGTGGTTTCATAATGGAAAAGGTGGGATTATCCCACTTTTCCATTAAATCCAATTTTAAAAATGAAATTGGATAATTTTAATAAATAAAACCTATCTAAAAATTAAATTTCTTAAATTCAGTATCAATTAAACAAATTTTATATTTTTGAATTTCATAAATTCAAAATTTAATGAACCAATTTCAATATTTTGAATTTCATAAATTCAAAATTTAAAAAACTAATTGGATAATTAATTAAACCAATTTAATTTCAAATATTAAATTAATATAACACCTCATCGATTATATCAAATATAATAATCCAAACCTTAAACCGAGTTTGAACATTTCAGATTCACTCAACATGCTGTTATGAGGTTTAATCCTTTTACGAGCTAGTAGAGGGACCTAATGGACCTACATATCATGAGCTGCAACGATTTGAAATTAATTGGCTAAACTCTTTAAACTGAATTAACCACTATACGTTACCTACTGAGACATACCACTATAGCTCAGTAGTTATACTCGCCTCACTGTAGATATATTTTTGTCCAATTTATTTAACCATAATCAGTAAGTCAATCATTCACAGGTCGTTCGTATTTACAGCTAGGTCAAAATTACCGTTTTACCCCTATAATTCATCTTGTTCCGTAAGTCTCCATTGATCCTCTAATGAACAATTGGTTTATGGTCCTACCAATAAACCGAATCCCTCTTAGCCACAAGAGAGCGGGGCCCCTTTATACAAGACCAGAATTCAGTACTTGAAGGAACAACCTATCTGTTGACCCTAAGATGGGTAGGAGTGAATTTCGTCTTGTAAGACTCTATGCCCACCTATCTATCCTGTCTTATCCTAGAGGCTTATTGAATGAATGTAGAACCACTCTCACCTATGCAGATTAAAGGATAATCCTGAATAAACAGGAGTTCATAGTTAGCTTAGGATTAAGATCGAGTTACCTTAGGTCATCGAATTGAAATAGTCAGTTTTAACAGTAAGCGATCGTTATAGAGAAAAGTGACAATCTCGTGGTCCGGTCTTATGCAAACATCCTTTGTATAGGATGCCTCCATTCACATGCCTCTACATGAACGACTTTGGGTTCATATCGTTTGCATCAATATACAAAACGGGTCGTATCCATAGTGTCCTCAGGATAATGTATCCAACACTATCCATATACTTATAGACCTTTTTGGTTATATACTAAAACTTAATCCTCTTTTATGTCTCTACATAAAGTTTATGTATTCATGTTATAGCCATGAGTTAGTTTATTGGATTTAGGAATAAATGCAATTCCATAACATCTTTATTGAAAGAAATCTCAATAATATCTTTATTGTCAATAGAATATGTATAATGTTTACAAACTGTGAGTTTTAGAACAGTTCCCACAAACTCCCACTTAGACTAAAACTTTAGTGGGTTTAAATATATACAAATATTCAATGTTGAGTATGAGAGAATAAATACAATAAACTAGGGCATCTATATACCTATAAATTCTCCTACTTGCCCTAGATTTATGAAGCTCGTAGTCCTAGTCCCACTTGCATTTTATATCTTGACAACATCTTGTCAATATAAGATGCTAGAGATAGTGCTAGCATTCTGTTGTTGCGATTACAAACTATTTGGATTCCAAGAACATACTGTGCATCCTCTAAATCTTTCATATGAAACTGTGATGCTAGCCATCTCTTTACATTAACAAGGAATCTTACTTCATTCCCAATGAGTAGGATATCATCAACATATAGTACCAAAAAAGCTATAGTCTTGTTGACCATTTTCTTGTAAATACAAGGTTCGTCAACATTCAGTTTAAAGCCATAAGATTTAATTACAGTGTCAAACCTTATATTCTAAGACCGAGATGCTTGTTTTAACCTATAAATGAATCTTTTAAGCTTGTAAACTTTTTGCTCTTGATCTTGTTCAATGAACCCTTCTAGTTTAGACATATAAATACTTTCTTCAAGATAATCATTCAACAAGGTTGTCTTGACATTCATTTGCCATATTTCATAAACATAAAAAGTGTCAATGGATAAAAGTATTCTAATAGACTTAATCATGGCAACAGGAGAAAAGGTTTCTTCATAGTCTACCTCCTCTCTTTGGGTAAACCTTTTGCCACTAGTCTAGTTTTGTAGGTTCGTATCTTACCAACTTGGTCTCATTTTCTCTTGTAGATCCACTTACAACCAATATGTTTTACCCCATCTTGTTGATCTACAAGTTCCCAGACAGAATTGAAGTACATAGACTCCATTTTACAGTCCATGGCTTTTATCCATTGGTCTCTATCTACATCTTTCATTGCTTGTTTAAAGATCAATAGATCCTCTAATCCATCATCAGGTATGACGACCTGAGTTTCTATTAAACCCATGTATCGGTCAATTGATCTACAAACTCATGTGCCCTAAAGTCTCGTGTCCAATAGTTTGTAAACAACTTTGTACCAACACTTGTGATGTATAATATAAATGATATTTACTTCACTACTTGACTTTGCACATTTAGATGTTTTTACCACAAACCAATAAACTTAATATCCCTGGTTATCTGTATGTAACTTAAGCATGTATGTGGTGACATACAAGTGGATCATGTCTTGAGTGATAACCAAAATGGTCTATAGTATATGGATATAGGAGGGAAACCTTATCCTGTTAACGCTACAGATATGGCCCGCTTTGTAGAATGGTCACAAATGTTGTGACTTATCACAGATGGTCTGATCCTGATCATTCGTGTAAGGGACATGCGAGCGAGGGTGTCTTATACAAAGAGTTTGTATAAGACCTAACCACAAAGTGTTAACATCTCGTTATATGACACCGCTCATAACTGAGACTTCACTTCACTAGGATGACCATAGGTAATATGACCTCAATCCTGAGTGAGTTGAGAACTCCTGTCATTGAGGGCGGTCCTTTGATTTGCATGGGTGCGATGGCCAGAACGATGACTCAAACCTACCATTTTGGAGATTCGTCTGATTTGGGAGTTGGGAACTTAGCTTCATAAGATGGAATTCACTCCTTCCCCGAGGCAGGTGTAAGTAGATAGATAGCTCCCTTAAGGATTGATTTTAGGGCTTGAATGATGTGGCGCCACGTACCTTTTCATGGCCTAAGAAGTGTTCACATATAGTAGGACTATATTGTATTGTTCATTAGAAGGATCAGTGGTACTTAAGAAGGAAGATGTAATTACAGGGGCAAAACGATGAATTGGCTTGCTGTAATTACGAGCATCTGTGAAGGGTCATCGTACTGATAATTGGTTATATCCAATGGACATAGAAATATATCTATGGCAAGAAGAGTTCAACTGTCGGTCTTTAGTGGAGTGTTTGGCAGTTAACGAATAGTGGATATCGTGACGAAAGAGTTCAGTCAACTATTCACGTACCGTTGGAGCTTCGAGCCATAGGTCCATAAGGTCCCTTTGGTAGCTTGAATACAAGTTGAGAATCAGTTTTTGGGTCAATTTGAAATGTTCAAATTGACAAGAGGGAATTCGATTATATATGATATAATTGAACGAGTTAATTAAATATGATATAATTAACTTTATGTATGAGATACATTAATTTGAAGGAAATTGGATATAAATATGATTTATATCTAGTAAAGGAAGATATTATAATTAATATATGATATTAATTACATCTTATGAATGTGATAAGATCATATTAATTGGACAGTTATAAAGGAAATGGGAAGGCACCTCTTCTGTTCTAAATAACGGATGAGTGCATTATAAATAGTTGACGGTGTGCAAGAGACAAGAGTGCACGGACATTGTGAAAAAGATAGTATCATTATTTAGAAAATCAGTACCTATAAGATAGTGACTGCACGATCGCTTACATATACGATATTGTTAAGTGATCGCATACCGATTACACCATCGCATGCTATTATCTAAACGACCGTTTACCTTTTTCCTAAGCGATCGTTTAGCTCCCAGTATTTACTAAACGATCGTATAGACGATCACTTAGTTTTTCCTATGCGATCGTTCGGACGATCTCTTATCCTTTTCCTATATAATCATTTACCTTTTCCTACACCATCGTATAGACGATCGCTTACTTTTCCAATACGATCATATACTTCGCCTAAACGATCAAGCATCTTGTCTATGCGATAGATGACTGTATCTCCCACTTACTTGATCATTGTGTACGGCCTCTCTTCCTCCTTCCCTCTACCAAATCCGAACAAATCCCACACTTTGGATTCTCACTCTAAGAATACTGATGGCTCTGAGTGGTGGTGTCTTCTCCGTTTCTTTCTGTCTGAGTGGTGATTGTTCGAGGAAGACGGTTGGGCTTCAGACTCGTTGTGAAGAAGAAATCTTCATCTGGTATGATTTCTTGATCTCTTTAACATTATGAAAGTATGTTTGAATATATTTGCGGTAATTCTGTCACAATGAATTGAAAAGATCCACTTCCGCTCTATCTACATCTTTCATTGCTTGTTTAAAGATCAATAGATCCTCTAATCCATCATCAGGTATGACGACCTGAGTTTCTATTAAACCCATGTATCAGTCAAGTTGTTGAACAACTCTCCCACTACGTCGAGGCATTCTCTATTCTTGAGAAGGATGAGATGTACCAGTTTTATCAATAACTCTTGTTGATGGACCAGCCTGATCAACAACTTTTGTTGATTTGTCTGTAGTTTATATGGACATCTCATTCAATACTAGTTTACTGCTAGGTTGATGATTTCTTATGTGATCTTCCTCTAAGAATGTAGTGTTTGTCAATACAAACATTTTATCTTTTTTAGGATCATAAAATAGACTACCTTTTGTTTCTTTGGGGTATTCTATAAATAGGCATAGAACGTCGTTCCAATGTTTTAGGTTTTCACACCAATACATGTGGTGGGCATCCTCAGACTCTAAAGTGACGTAAACTACCTTTAAGTCCTATCCATAACTCGTACGATGTTTCTGAAACACTTTTCAAGGGAACCATGTTTAAAATATATACAATAGTCTGTACTGCATATCACCAAAAAGACTGAGGTAACTGGGCATAACTCATCATTGAACGAACCATGTCCAACAGGGTTCTATTTCTCCTTTCTACTACACCATTTTGTTGTGGTGTACCAGGTGTAGTAAGTTGGGATCGAATTCCATGTTCTACTAGATAGTTATGGAATTATAAATCTATATACTCATACCTTGATCTGATCGAAGTATTTTAATCTTTTTACCTAATAAGTTCTCAACCTTTTCCTTATATTCTTTGAACTTTTCAAGAGTTTCAGACTTATGATGCATTAGGTAAACATAGCTATCTTGAATAGTCATCAATAAAACTGATGAAATATCGAACCACAAAGATCTGAATGTATAAGTTCAAGAGGTTCTTTGGCTATAAGACCTTTTCTTGAAAAAGATCTTTTAGTCATTTCTCTCTCAAGACATAACTCACACGGAGATAAAGAATTGTCTTCTAACTGATTTAGAAGTCCATTCTTTACTAATCTCCCAATCTTGTTGAGATTTATGTGTCCAAGTCTAAAGTGTCAAAGAAAGGTGTTAGGAGAAATTTTTCGTTTCTTATTTTGAGTTTCAGCTGTTTTAAACATCTCTATATTTAAAATAGCTTTTGCCTTAGTTGATTTTGACACATATAAGTTATTTTCAAGTTTAGCAAAACATATTTGAACACTTCTTGAATTGATGAACACTTCATTTATATCAAAAGAAACTTTGTACATATGTTCTAATAAACAGAAGATAGAAATTAAGTTCTTTTTCATATCAGGTATATAATATATATTTTGCAACAAAATGTAAGCATCTCCAAAAACTAATTTGAGATCTCCCACTGCTCGAGCTGAAATGACTTCACATGTTCCCATTTTGAAAATCATCACATTCTCCTTTAGCTACCTTCAAGAACTAGTTTCCTGAATAAAAGTGCAAATATGATTAGCGGTGCCTGAATTCAATATCCAGGTTAATTGAGAACTTTCCACTAAACATGTTTCAATTACAAGTTAATAAAATTTACCTTGGTTTACTTTTTTAGCCTTCTTTTCTGCAGGATATTTAGGGCAGTTCCGTTTCCAGTGTCCATCCTCGTTGTAATGAAAACACTTTCCTTTTACAACTTTTGTCTTGCTCTTTTTAGCAGTAGCTTTCTTCTTCACTTTGCCTTTTTTTCTTTTTTCTTTTTCCCATCATTTGGATACTCTTATCCTTTGAAGGACTAGATTTCTTTTATGAAGATTTCTTGCCAGATGTGGAGCCCTTATGAAATTTCTTTTGGGTAACAACATTTGTTTCCCCTCTTGATTTTTATTTTCATTAATGATTAGTAAGTTTGGAGTTCATTTAAAAGAATTTTCAAATTGTATGTGATCTTATTCATCACATGGTTTTTGTGAAAAGTTAGGGAACTCTTCGAAAGAGATTCCAAGATCATACTAACTTGACTTTTTTCGTCTATGACAACATCATTCGCATTCGCTATATTGAAATAGACCATCATATCCAGGACGTGTTCTCTAATAGAGGTCCCTTCCTTCACACGGGAATTGTAAACGTATTTAATAGCATCGTGTCGTATTGATGAGGACGGCTGTCCAAACATCACCTGTAATGACTCCATGATCTCACTAGCGTGACCATGGCTTTTTAGTAAGCACATCGAATATGCTTGCCCTGTCATAGGCATACCAAACACTTCGATTTGTGGTTAAATTAGGAAGAAGAGGACATTCCTCCGTTAAAACGAACTTTAAATCATCTACACTAATATTGTATTGATGTTTGATTCCAGTTAGAGTAACCCTCGCCATTGAGTTTATCAGAAGCTAATAGTTGGATAATCGAATTCAACATGTTGAAACATAAACAAATTCTATCAGAAAATTTCATCTAAATTCAAATTCATTTTAGCAAAAGTAATAATGTACCCAGATTTCATTATTTATTTGCAACGATACTTTAGGGAGTTAGAATAGATGCTACCGAGGGGTAGTCAAATAGTCCTTCACTGAAGCAAAATATTATTTTTTTTTACTAAATACTAATTCTAGAATAACTCTTGTTCCTATAGTTATTTAGTTACCGTTTTCGGTCAAGAACTTACTAACACTTAGTAATTCTTGTAAGTGTGACCTTCTATTTTTAGTTTTCATAGAACAGTATCAACAAACTCCCAAATTGGAAGACAATGCTAAAGACGGAACTAAGAAACCTTATTCATTTATGAAGTTTGAGTTGTTCTGAATTCTATGTTGTAACCCTCTGAGGGGATAGTCGCTAAAAAACAACTAGCTAATGCCGCCTAAAAACGATAGTAGGTGCAACATAAGAATCTCATGATTCAAACTTATGGAAGAGACTGTAGGATATGTTGACACATTTCCTTCACCTACTTACTATGAACAAGTTCCCTTATTCACCTTGTCATTGACCCATGCAAACACTTTCCGAATGAAGCAGTCACGGTAAAAGTGACACGAAGCCGAGCATGGATCTCACAGCGTAAACTTTTAGGGACGTGAGAGGTAAAAAAAATATATCATGTATAATGCTAATCTCCCACTGAAGTGTTCTAATGGATTGGGTATACTTATTTACTTAGGTATATGCCGACTAAGACATCCTAAGTCTAGGTGAATTATCCAAGTATAACGATTATAATTGGATTTTAACCTACGATGTCTAAGTGATAGAACCATTTTATTACCTTAATCACTCATGCATGCTCATAAAACCAGGTTAACAACGCTCCATAATTTGGTTATAATCCCCAAGTAATAGGTGTTCCTTAAACCATCAACTTAAATACCTCCAGCCTTACACAGGATTATAGTTCGATTGAGTTTGTAACCAAAGTTTTACAAGTTTTACCAAAGTATTTTAACTATTAAAACAAGTTGTTATTTGTTAACCCTAAGTGGGCATACTTCTTATCTTTGTTATAGATTTTAAATCTCCAATCTATTTTATAACACTTTATAAAACTGTAGACATGCTATAACATACATCAAATATTCCACATTTTAATATAACAATTATATTAAATATATGAAACCCTAAATCATGCATACTATATATTATAAAATATTATAACATACTTTCAATGCATGATACATGCTTCCTATGTTGGGATTTTAAATCTACATGACATAGTTTTTGCACTACAAGATTTAATTTAATTAAACATACATTCATAATGCATAAATAATTAAGCACACATTGAGATGGACTGGTTTTGGCATCCTAAGCAAGAAAACAAGCTAATTATTATATTAATTATTGAAAAACAACTTAAAAAAACCTCTAGACTGCTCGAAACGACTCGAACCGGACCCGAACCACCTGAACCAAACCTCTAGGGCTTCAAAATGGGCTCAACCGGTCAAAACCATGCTGAATCGGACCTCCAAGACTTGAACCAGTCAAACCGATTCAGTTGAACTGCTAGACATTTGGCACGCGCGCAAACTAAGCTAGGATGAGCAGCGTTGTAATGCTCCATCCTAGCGTTGCAATGCCACGGGATGTCATCTTTGTTTCTGGGCTGGCTGAAGAACAGCGTTGCAATACTATGAGGGTAACGTTGCAACGCTGTTTGACATAAGCTTCAAGTTTGAAATTTTGCTGCAGAGCATGCTTAAGATTTTCTTCAATTACAACCTAATTGCAACTCTATTGACTCTAACAAATTTACAAACTCTTAAGCACACATTAAGACCCATAAACAAAGAGTCAAATACAACAATTACTTGCAAATTGAAGGAAAATTTGGATGCCAAAGCCATAATTTATCCATTTAAGCAACCATTTCATGCAAATCATGAAAAACACCCACCATGCTAAAATTAATGCAAATTGAGTGCTTAAAACATGCTCTGATACCAATTGATGGAGTTGACATTCAACATGCGGAAGCAATTAAGGATCAAAGCACTCTAACTAGGCAATTAGCATGCATGTTCATAGTTTTCAACATATTAGGGTTTCAAAATCATACCTTGGATGAATTCTTCCAATTGCTTGAAAACACCGCAAAGTTCTTCTTCTATCTTTACTGTACACCACTGCAAAGATATTCTCTACTAATCTCAGGTCTTAGATTGAAGTGTGGTTCCAAATTGAGAGGAATTTGATTTGGAATTTGAGAGTTTGAAGAAAGGAAGAAAAATGAGATTTTTCTGTTTTCTTAATCTTAGATTTTAGATTGCATGAAGCATGAATCTGATCTCTAAACTTCAATTTATAGTTCATAACCATACAGATCAGATTAAATGAGATAGAGCAACTTTATTTTTCATTCAATTTAGTGGCATGAGGTGGTTTCATAATGGAAAATGTGGGATTGTCCCACTTTTTCATTAAATCCTATTTTAAAAATGAAATTGGATAATTTTAATAAATAAAAATTATCTCAAATTTGACTTTCTAAAATTCAATTTTAATTAAACAAATTTTATATTTTTGAATTTCATAAATTCAAAATTTTATTAACCAATTTCATAATTTTAAATTTCTTAAATTAAAAATTTTAAAAACTAATTGAATAATTAATTAAATTAATTAATTTAATATCAAATATTAAATTAATATAACACCTCATTAAATATTTAAATCATATTTAAATATTTTTAACTCTCTAAAATCGAAATGTTTAATTTGATAATTAAACATCAATTATATCAAATATAATAATCCAAATCTAAACCAAGTTTGAATATTTCAAATTCTCTCAACATGCTAATCTAAGGTTTAATCTTTTTACGAGCTAGTAGAGGGACTTAATGGACTTACAGATCATGAGCTCCAACGATTTGAGATTAATTGGCTAAACTCTTTAAATCGAATTAATCACTATTCGTTAACTACCTAGACATACCACTATAACTCAATAGTTACACTATCCTCACTGTAGATATATTTCTGTCCACTTGATTTAACCATAACTAGTAAGTCGATCATTCACAGGTGGTTCATATTCACACCTAGGTTAAAATTATTGTTTTACCCCTGTAATACATTTTGTTCTTTAAGTCTCCACTGATCTTCTAATGAATAATTGGTTTATGGTCTTACCAATAAACCGAATCCCTCTCAACTACAAAAGGGTGGGGTACCTTTTTTCAAGACAAGGATTCATTACTTAAGGGAACAACCTATCTGCTGTCTCTAAGATGGGTAGAAGTGAATTCCGTCTTGCAAGACTATGTCCCGAGCTATCTGTCCAGTCTCATCCCTAAAATGGGAGGCTTATTGAGCGGTGATGTCGAACCATTCTCACCTATTCAGATCAAAGGATAATCCCGAATAAACAGGAGTTCATAGCTCAGGATTAAGATTGAATTACTTTAGGTCATTAAATTGAAATAGTCAGTTTTAATAGTAAGCGGTCGTTATAGAAAAAAGTGACTATCTCGTGGTCCGGTCTTATGCAAACAACCTTTTCATAGGATGCCCCCACTCACATGTCTCAACATGAACAACTTTGGGATCACATTGTTTGTATCAATATCCAAAATGGGCGGGATCCATAGTGTCCCCAGGATAAGGTATCCAACCCTATCCATATACTTATAGACCTTTTTGGCTATATACTAAAACTTGATCCTCTTTTATATCTCTACATAAAGTTTAAATATTCATGTTATAGCCATGAGTTAGTTTATCGAATGCAGGAATGAATGCAATTCCATAACATCTTTATTGAAAGAAATCTCAATAATATCTTTATTGTGAATAGAATATGTTTAATATTTACAGATTGCGAGTTTTAGGATATTTCCAACAGAAGAAAGTGAAGGGTCGTGGGGGGTTTTTGAGGACCACTAAGTCGTGTACCCCGTACACGATTTAGGGTAGTCGTGGACCCTGTCCACGATTACCTATGGTCAATTCTGCATGCCTGTACAAGTGGTAGTTTGTGTGTGCTAGGTCACTGCCGATTTACGTGCTTAGATGGAAGTCGTGGATTGGGTCCACGGTTTAGGGGTAATCTTGTACTGAGTCCACGATTACACAACCTACTTTTATCAATACTTTCAACCTAATTCTATTTTTATTAATAATTAATAAAATAACATTATTTAAAAAAAATACCGATGTTTTAATCTCAATTTCAATTTCAATAATTACTCTCTTAAAACTTACTAAAGATGTTATGGAGTAGGAGAGTTGTTGGATATAAAAACTCTCGCCTGTTAAGCTTTGACACCCAAAATTAAGAGAGAGATATATCTATATTATTATTGTTACCATTCACATTCAGTCAAAACTACCAATATATTAGATGGTAAAGTAATTAAATATGAATAGAAACCATTCATCCAAATAAAAGGGAAAAGAATTTAAAATATGCCATTTCGTTAGAATAATTTTCAAATATATAAAAATGAGTTAATTTATTTATAAATATAATAAAATATCACTTTTTATTAAAACGTGATATTTTATTATATTTGAAAATATTTTCAATAATTTTATCAGAAAATTACCCTTAATTCTTCTTCTTCTTATTTTTTATTAGATGAAGGAGCAAGGTTTTGAAGTACTTTATTTACTACACAAAAAATAACATGTATAATTAAGTTTCTTTGGTGTGAGTGTTTCATATTAGGTATCTAAAAATAGTTTTTGATTTTATTTTTACATGGAGGAAATCAAAACTTTAACCTCGAAATTGATATGATGAGAATTTTATATCTGTTGAGTTATAATCATTTTGACTCCACTAATAGGTTGCCATATAATTAGATTATATTGATTATTTTCAATTAATATGTTGTTAATTATTGGTTTTTTGTTTTTGGTTGAAGGAGGTTTAATTAATTCTTACTGTAAATATGAATGGATTAAATCATTAGTTTTAAACTATGATTAAAAAAAAATCAATTTTATAAGAATATCAATACAATTAACCCTCATAGATTAACCTAGTGGTAGTGAAAATATAAAAAAGAGGCCAAAGAGCTAAGAAGTCATAAGTTCAATCTATGGTAGCCACTTACCTAAAATTTAATATTTTACAGATTTTTTTGACACTCAAATATTGTAAGGTTAGACTGACTATCCCATGAGATTAATTAAGGTGCGCGTAAACTGATCGAGACACTCACGGATATAAAAAAAAAAAAAAAGAATATCGATACAATTTTTTTAGGACGTATCAATAAAAATTTTATAAGCAAAGCCCCTAGTGTTTTAATTAATTATCTCTCACGCTCAATACTACTATAATTACAAACTTTAGAATATTAGCATCAATTTGGCTTTTGTACATTAATCTCATGTCCTATAATTCAAAATTTTGTTAAATATTACATTATAGATATTAAGGTAAAATTCAAATTCATATGTAATTATTGTTTGAGAGATGAAAATGTATCAACTACGGTTGATTTATAAAGATCGTGAGATTTTTTTCATTTTTTTAATGTGAGAATCTCAACATAGATCTCTCTCGAGATGATACCTTTTAGCGCTTACTGTTATTAGATAAAATTTTGATTTTTTTAATCGAACGTTCATTTAGGCTTCATGGACTTTGATACCATATCAAAGAAACTTGAGGTTTCATCTTAAACAATTGACTATATATCTTATAAGATCATGAGGTCTTTTCATTATTTTCAAATGTGAGATTCTCTACCTGATCAAATACAAACATATCACCTCGATAAAATTTATACTCTTGAACAAGATGTTATAGGCTTGAATATGGTCATATGTATATTATATATATAAACAATAATATTTAAAAAAAAAAAAAACCCATTTTCTTGTCCCCATGTAGACAACCACCAATAACTAACTAGAAGCACTTCTAAAACAAAATAGTTAATTAAAGCTGTATTCAAATTCCATTTCAACACATCATTTTACAACAATAAAAATTTAACAGTACATCTGTAAACCAACATTATATTATCCATGCATATTCATGTGTGTGTGTGTATAACAATAAGGTAAGGTTAATTATTAAACAAAAAACATATATGAAGTATGAACCCAAACCCAAAGAGAACAAGAAAGAAAATTTTGTCACCAATATCATTTCTTGGGGAAAGCCATGAAAACTAATATAGTCTCTCAAACTTCATGAATTAACGATGACCAATTCCGGGGCTGGGGGCAGATACCAAGATATGATCACCATCACTGAAAGGAGCAGGATTGCCTCGCTCGCTAGGGGCAGACGGGGGTGTCGGGCCTCTCGGAAGAGCACCGAGAAGCATGTCGATGTCGACCCCCATTGAAGCCATCTTCATATCCTTGTTGGATAACTTCCTTATTCCCAAGCTCATGTGTGGTAGGCATAGCACCAAGGAGGCCACCAACAATGACACCATTATGAACTTTTTGCTGCCCATAATAGCTTGCTAAATGCCTTGGAAAGAGATGGGGTTTTGTAATGTTTTTTTTTTTTTTTCTCTCCTTCAAGTTGATGTATTTTGAGAAAGTTGGTGTGTAGTTTGTGGGTTATTTATAGTGAAATTTGTAAAGGGAAAAAAAGAGAGAGAGACGTGAGGGTCAAGTAGGGAGGTGCTGCCTTATGGCCACTTTAAAGAAGATGGCCACTTAGTTTTGTCTGTGGATGGGATTAGTTACATTACCCAAAATAAAATTACTTATGTTCTCTAATTATGATATAAATATAGTTTTATTGATTTAATTCACGTTTACTTGTCAGGAATTGAAATGAAATCATTTGGAATGAAAACGTTATTAATTTGTTGTTTACTGATGTGGAATATGATCTCACATTGAAAAGATCTATCAAGCCCTCCCAATCTTTATATGATCTTAAGAGTTAAATTAGATTCCACACATGATGGTTTTGACATTTTCCTACATTCTTTACGACTTGACTTTATTTTTATTCACAGACTTCCCTAGAAAAATTTCTAGGAAGTCACTCAATATAGAATTACTCCAAGCTAAGCATATTTAACGAGAAGTTCTTATGATTGAGCTATTGGAAAAGAAATGTATACCTTGTTGGTCTAGGTAGTAACTTTCAATTATTTTAAGTTTTTCTTAACCATACTTTCATATTCTCAAGATCCTTCTCAATCGGATGTCATCCCGATTTATTCATGTATCCCCAAGATTCGGGATGTTATAAATTTTCACAAATTTATTTCATTTATGCACTTTAGTAAACACCATAAGTAGAAATGAAAATTTTAATTCTCGTTCCTTAAAGTAATCATAGTCTAATTTTCAGTTGGGATTTTATTTATTTATTTATTTTTCATTTCTTCTTTTCTTTTCTTGATGTAAAGAGTTGTGAATCTTTGACATTATGGTAGAGAAGTTTATGTTTGAACCAATTGAGCTATAATCAAATTAATAATTTCAGTAGGATATATCTTATTAATCAGTTTTTTTTAGTATAACTATTACAAAGATGAAAGATTAAACCTTCAATTTCAAAAGAGGAAACACAATCGATTAGCGCTGAGCTGAGTTGAGCTCCCATTTGACTATTTTATTTATCAATTTGATTTGTAGGTAAGTAATGTTTTTCTAATTGTGTTACGTCAATAATATGGATAAAATAAGCACTTAAATTGTTTGTGTACACTTTGGTTGGGTTTCATTACATCTCCAAGCACTTCGGGGGCTGTGGCTGCTTTTTAGAAAATGGCTGCCTAGCTACCCCACATGCTATATTTTAATACAATATAAAATATGAATTGAAGGTCGAGGCCCCATGCATATATACCACTTTATCTCATACGCTATTTGGGGTTTCATTTTTCTATGAAACTATCATACTTTTAGGTTAAACGAATGGTGTGTACAAATTTAGTTTTTGTTATATATATATATTAGCCTTAGGTTGAGAGTTATCGTGAGTGGTTGCTACTGTAAATCTATCATTGTTTGCTATCAAATAGAAATACAAGCGATGGGATCAAGAAAATAACAAATTTTAGACGAAAAGTAACACCAAGGGACTAAAATGGGCCTAAGGAGGAAGGTTGACTCGGACCAAAGCCGATCGGATCCTAATAAAATGTCATATATGGCCTGCTCACATATGCCTCGATCCAAGAACATCATCGTAGGAGAAGGTGTTCGACCTCAACGACTAGCAAAATGGCCAAATGAAACATGCTTCTCGCATGCCTCAACCTGAAGAGATGAAAGCTACGTAACTCTGAGACTCTATGGAAACTCTATAGAGGATAACTTAGGTCATCCATTACTATATAATTACATCATTATAGTATCTCTAGAGAATGTACGTCAAATCTCGTTCTCAATTTCTAAAGCTTTCGTTCACTATCTTACTTAACCAACATAGTGTGGCAATTAAGCACCACACCAGTTTTCATGTTTCCCTTTTATTTTGCGAGTCACATTCTTCTTTCATCTAAATAAAGTTATCGTTGCTATCACAAGAAAGTTAAACTATTTTCCATTTATGAATTTTAGCACCTATAGATGTGTTGAAATATGGGTGGAAGTAATATATATATATATATAATTTGATTATAGCTCCAAAAGGGTTAACTATAAAAGGATGTTAATGTTACTTCTAAATTTGTTCTATTGCTTTATTAGACTTACTCTATTGCGATAGTAGAGAAACACATTTTCAAAAAGAGGTTGCTTTTGCCTTGGGCGGGCCGGACAATTACCTAACAATAATCGGTGCCAAAGTTGTATTAATTTGACATATATCTTAGAAAATTAGAACATGTATATATATAATTCTTTTGAAAATTTTTAAACAAAATACCGTTTACTATATATTTTATCATCGATATTGTTTTTTCACCATAATTTAAGGTGAGAGAATCAAATATCTTACTTTAAAATCAATAATATAAAGTTTTATGTATCAATCAAATTAAGTTTATGGAGTATTATTCATCTTGTAAAATTATTTTTAAGTTTTTTTTTTTTTTTTTTTAAAAAAAAGGAATGGTATGAATAAATGATAAACTTATACAAATATTAATTATCTAAGTTCTATTTTCAATTTTGGGGGGAGGACTTATATGTTCTCAAACAGATGCATGCATATATTGGATGTCTCCTGGAATGTTCCTTTTGTGTGCTATATTTCTTTATATTTCTTTATTTTTTTTTTTTAGATATGTGTGTTTTATTTCTCTTTCTTATTCAACCATATGTAGAGTAGGAGACATTCCAATTCAAATTTTTGACTTCTTAACCCAGGATAATTTTTAATAATATCGAAAATCTCATTAAATTTTATTATCAATATTAAATTTTAATTTAGACAATTTTTCATAATATATTCATAAACCATCAAATTAATTATAGTTACTAAATATTAGGTTGAATATAAACATTTTTTTTTCTTTTTACAAAAAGGTTGAATGCAAACTATTATCAATTAATTTAGGATAATTATTTTAAATAGTATGACTGCTGAAAAATATTTTCAAGTATAACAAAATGTCACTATCTAATAGACTTCGTCGCGAAATATCATTCATAAACATTAACATTTTGTTATATACTATATATTTTTTTATTATTTTTATATTTTCTAATATAATTCTCCATTTTAAAATTTCAAATTCAAAATTTGAATACATTGAATAAGTGCAAAATGTTCTTTTCAAAATTTGTACTGTTTGAATCATAGAAACCAAAAATAGTTATTGACAACAGAATTTAGACTACCTATCAAATGCATACTCGTTGAATTTAATCAATTTAAAAACATAATATACAATCAGAATTACCTACCAAACTGGCCTTAATTCTTTACATATATATTTAGGAATAAGTATCAAATTATTTTTGTTGGGGGTTCTCACATAATCGGTAATAGTAGAAATCCTATGTAATTCATTAGTTAATATAAAATTTTTGCCACCCAAACGGTGAGGATATAATATTAATTAAATTAATGTATAAATAAGGACGAAATCACGTAGGAATCAAGAACACGTATCCCTCCCATTATCAATTTTTATATTTTTAATATAAACTTTTAAGTAATAAGAATAATATTAATTAATACATGAGTTTATATTATCAAAGATCCTTTGTGGTTTATTGGTTAAGGGATATACTCAAGTCACATGTGACCTAAGTTTGAATTCCTCAATGCCTTATTTGGTCATTTTTGTGTGACAATTTTAATTTGGTGGATTGCGTGCAATGGGTCTAGGTGGCACTCGAAAAAAAATGGATTTTTTTTTTTTTTAATTCTAAATATGAAATTCTAAATATAAGGTATGTTTTAATCTTCTGGTTGCAGTTGCAAATGAGTCTTTCTAGTTACAAAAAAATTAGAAGATCAATATAGTTTCGTTATCTTCCGTGGAAGTTTTTTTTTTCTTTCAAAATTTAGAGAAATTTTTAATCTCAATTCTCAACAACGTTCTCTTGAATAAATATTGTCTATTTTTATTTTCCTACGTAATTTTTATATTCACATTATATATATTAGTTTTAGAGTTAAAGGTACAGATAATTCCATATCATTGACATGTAAATTTAAAATTCTTCTTAGACTTTTTAGTTCTTATATTTTTAAATCTATATAATATAATTATTATATTCACATTATGCTCTATATTACATAATTTAAAAATATAAGAACTAATTCATATTATTAAAATATTACCAGATTTAAAAGTATAATATTACAAGATTACATTACGCTCTATATTACATAGATTTACATAGATTTAATTCAATAAAAATACAAAAGTTTTCACAAATTTTAAATATGGAGAGAGATTTTTATTATGCCATTAACTTTTTTAATATATTCACATTATGCTCTATATATTTTCGTTTGTTTTTATATTATTTTTACTTTACATTATTCGTATAGATTTTTAAAATTAATTTTAAATTTCAAACTAGAGGATTATTTGTTGTCACTCGTTTGGATATACAAATTTGGTAAGTAAGTTTTAAAAATCGTCTTAGGCTTTAAGTTTGTATGCTTTTAAATATATATAATAGAATATAATATTATTATTACTAATACTTTTGTAGAGTTAATTCAAAATTAATACGGAGAGATATTGTAAGAGAAAAACAACAATAGAGACAATAAATACATCATCTTCAAAGAAGAAAAATGTTTTGGATGCTATGTTGTACAGTATTCAATCTAGAAGAACTACCCATAGATCTTGGTCTAAGAACCAAAATTTACTATTATAATTATAGTATTTGAGATCAAGTTCGTAGAGTATATTTACTAAAAAGTATTTGTCAGCCTCGAAATAATACTTTTTCAACTAAGAAATTTGGTACAGAGTCTAGACCATTTAATCTAGCTTGGTTTAGTGAATATTCTAATTGGTTAGAATATAGCATTTCAAAGGATGTCACATTTTGTTTATGTTGCTATCTATTCAAACCAAAACTAAGTGAAGAGTCAAGAGGTGACCTGTTTTGTTAGTGAAGGATTTTCTAATTGGAAGAAAAAAGAGAAATTGCATATTCATGTTGGTGGTTTTAATAGTGCACACAATAAAGCTTTGGGTAAATGTGAGACTCTTTTGAAATAGAAACAACATATTGTGACTTTTTAAATAGGATGTCTGACCAAGTACGGATTGAGTATCAAACTCGATTAGGTGCATTGATTGATTATATCTGATTTTTATTATGACAAAGACTTGCATCCCACGAGCATGATGAGACAGATGATTCGAAGAATCAAGATAATTTTCTTGAACTTTTACAATGGTCATGCAACCATAATAAGGATATTGAAGTTGTAACTTTGAAAAATGCCCTAGATAATTTGAAATTGAATTCACCCAGTATTAAAAAAAATATAGTGCATTCCATTGCAATAGAAGTTGTTAATATGGTTATAAAAGATATGAGTGACAAACAGTTTTTTATCTTGATAGACGAATCAAAAGATATATCTTCAAAGGAGCAAATGTCAGTTGTATTGCGATATGTGGATAAAGGTCATGTAATTGAACGATTTGTTGGAATCGTACATGTCAATGATCACGTTCTCTATCACTTAAGAAAGCCATAGATGATTTTTTTTTTCTCAACATGGGTTAAGCATTGCTAGTTTGCAACGACAAGAATATAATGGAACAAGTAATATGCTAGGTCAGTTCAATGGATTGAAAACACTTATTTTGAAAGAAAATGAATGTGCTTTTTATATTCATTGTTTTTCTCATAAACTTTAGTTAGCTCTTATAGCTACTGTAAAAAAAAATCATGTGAAAATTTATGGTATGTTTTTTATTATTACAAATGTGGTGAATATAATTGGGGTATCAGCAAAACGTCGAGATATTCTACGAAAGAAACATAGAATGAAATTTTTTTAAGCTTTAAATAATGATGAAATATCAAGTGGTTGAGGATTAAATCAGGAGACAATGATTAAATGACCAGGAGATACTCGATGGGGATCACATTAATATACTTTAACGAATTTTATTACAATGTTTTCTTCAGTAGTTGATGTACTTGAGACAATTGTGCAAGGTGGATCAAATTCAGTAAAAAAATATGTAGCAAAGATTCTAATGAGTTCGATTCTATCTTTTGACTTTGTTTTTCATATATATTTATGAAAATTATCTTGAGAATCACAAATGGCTTGTCCCAAGCATTACAAAAAAAGATCAAGATATTGTGAATGCAATGAATTTAGTCAACATTTGTAAAGAAAGACTGCAACAAATAAGAGAGTCTGATTAGGATTCGTTGTTGAGTATGGTTTCTATTTCTATCATAGTCATGATATTGAAGCTCTTAAAATAGATGACCTATTTCTAATTCGAGGACGAAAAAAGCGAAAATCTCAACCAGTTTTAAATTTACATCATTGTCGTGTTGAAATTTTCTATGTTGTCATTGATATGCAACTTCAATAGCTGAATAATCATTTTACTGAAACAAATACTGAATTGATTCTTTGTTTGGCTTGTCTAAATCCGAGTAATTCATTTGTTTCTTTTGATAGAAAAAAGCTTAGTCAACTTGCTCAATTTTATCCAAGAGACTTTTCAACTATTGAACTCTCTATGCTTGAGGATCAACTTCAAAATTACATTATTGATATGCATTCAATATTAAGTTTGTTGAGCTAAAAAGCATATATGATCTTGTAGTAAAAATGTTCCGGATGAATAAAGACAAAGTCTATCCATTAGTTTGCAAATTACTCACCTTGGCGTTGATTTTATCTGTCGCCACAACTACTATAGAGAGAACATTTACTGCTATGCATATTGTGAAGACTCAATTGCGTGATTGAATGGGAGATCAGTGAATGAATGATTATCTTATAGCCTATATTAAAAATGATTTATTTGATAAATTAGATATTGAAGTTATCATGAATTGATTTTAAAACATGAAAACTCATAAAAGATATTTATAATATACTAAATTAGTTAATTTATGGAGTTATAAATATATATATTACATTTATTTATAGATATTTTTTTATTATTAGACTTATACATATAGTATCCCACTATATAAAATTTCTAGCTCTGCCAATAGTCATAAGTTAATTATAACAACTTTATTACCTAAATATATAATCTACGAGAGATTAGGTCAATGTGTGAAATCACCCGAAAAAAGTCAATGTGTTAGGGAAGATTGTTGTGTTATTCCACGTGGATTATTAGACTTTTCATGTTAATGTTAGTTGCCAAGTGGGAGAAAAACATCATTTCTTATAAGCTAACTTTTGAAGTAAATAGTGACCAGAAGGCGCAGAATACTATTACCATGTCATCATTTTAATACGTATATACTCTTTGCAAATATGACAGAATTCTCGAAATAATTAGACATAGGAAAATATTATGAAATCCATAAGGACGACATCTTCATTACGTACCTATGACACATTCCAAAAAGTATGATTCTATAATCCTTAAGATTTTATTTGATAACCATTTCGTTTTCTGTTTTCTTTTTTTAAAATTTCTGTTTTTACCCTTCTCATTCTCTTTACTATAATTTTCACTTTTTTTTTTAAAGAAAAACGTTTGAACTCTTAGTTGAAATCTAAAAGTAAAAGCAAGTTTTTTAAAATGTAATTTAATTTTTGAAAATATTGGTAGAAAGTAAACAAGGTAATATAGAAATTTAGGGATGAAAATAATTTGATAAACTTAATTTTTAAAGTTAAAAATAAAAAATAAAATAGTAATCAAATATAAGTGTCTAAATATGGGCTGAATTTTATGAAGGGACATTTGCAATAGAAGCTAAATAATTATTAAAAACTGAATTTATGTCCCATTTTTTTTTTATTTTTTATTTTGCAAAACCGGCGAAATCTCTCTCACCAAACCTTTGAATTGTACTCATCCTCTCTCTATCCCACCGAGCCAACACCACCTCCATTATTTTTTACTTTTTTTTTCAATTCTTTTTATGCATTTATATCTATTTTCATTTCAAACTTTTAATTTTATCAAAATAAATAAATAAATATCAAATTTTTACGAAGTTAAGAATGACTTTGACCGATGTATATTTTAATTATTGGAATAAAAAAATTTCAGAAATACATACACATTTTGTTAATAGAAAGTTGTTTATTTTTTTTAGATACTTTATACATATATGTTTTACTTCATGTAATGACTGATTGATATTTTGTTTACTACGAATAAATATTTGAAATATCAATAAAATAAAACATACACATGTTCTACTCCAAAATAGATTATTCATTACCATCTGATTATAATTTGATTATCAATGATACTGATTGTCGTTGTTTGATTTTTGTCTGATTACTATTGTCTAATTGCTATTTGATACTCATTGGTAATGATATTGATTATATTATCTTATTGTTGTCTGATTACTATGTGATACTAGTTGCTATTTGATATTGATTCTTATTTGATTGTTATCTGATTGCCATCATTTGTTATCTGATTGTTGCCTAATTACTATCCGATACTGATTGCTATTTGATTGTTTTCGATTTACTATTTGATGATGATTATTAATGATATCGATTACTATTTGATACAGAATACTATTATATACGATTGAAAATGCTTGGTTATTTAAATGTTTTAAATTTAAGGACAATTTAAGTAAATATAGTAAATATATTGATACACAATTGAAAATGACTGACTTTTCTATTTTCTTTTTGAATTGAATGAAATTTTTTCATATTTCAATAGACGCAAAAGCTTACTTTGCTCTATTGACACTAAAGCAAGAGAACGGATCTGAAAATAGTGTTCTCATTGGACGCTCATTGAACTAATAAAAGGAATAAAACCATTACAGAGAGTTTGTTTAGCTTGTAATAAAATAAACCTAGTTTCGTTGATGAAAACAGGGGGAAAAGTTATGGATAATCTTAACTTAACATTCAACTGGTTAAGACATTATACTCTCGACTAGAAGAGTTGACCACTAATCCTTTCAAAAGTCCACTCTAATCCAAATATCTGGAAAAAGGAGGGAAAAATGAAAGATGAGTAAGAAAGCAAGCATATTGTAAAACTCCATTAGATAAAGAAAAAAAAAAAAAAAAAGGGATAAAGAAGTAAAGATTGGTTTAAGAAATTAAGTAAAGAAAGAAGGAAGAGAGATATGATGATAAAGGGAAGAAACCCATACACTAAAGGGACAGTTGCAATATCGGGAAGAGAGGAGGAGGAGTTTGCCATACCTGCAATTTCAAGAAACTTGAAGTCACGGTCTTTATTTTCCAAAATATATTTGTTTCTCAATACAATTTCCCTTTTATAAACAGTCCACAATCTTTGTAGTTGTTAGTTTAATTTCATTTTCTCTCTTAATAATCTAAATGTTCTTTTTAATTTATTCTGGAAGAAACCCTTTGTAGGCAATTTATGTTGAAAATGCAACTTTTATGGAAAATATAATTTTATATTTCTAAATGTTGGATTGTATTATTTAAAATCTTGAACTTTTGTAAGTATATATCAATTTACATTATCCTCCAAATTGTGTTCAAGAAATACTGTCTAAAGCTTATAATTTCACCCCTCATTATGATTACTTTTGGAAATCATTCATGGATCAATTCTTACTCAACTGTAGACTTCTTCAAATATTAGTTTCACAAAGTGGACAATTAGAGTTGATGCGTAGATAATAATTTTCAAAGAAACTTCTAATTAGGAGTCTAAATTGATTCATTTATGTGAGTTTAAGTATTTAATTAGTAAAACTATAATTTTCATACGATATTTCCAAATAGAATAGGAGAGCAGTACTAACTCATTCGATAGAAGGAGGCGTCGTGTATAATTTTATGCCAATATATAGGGTTCTATTGGGTTTTTGGCAAAATATTAGAAGTGTAGTTTATCCACATCGGTTAAATTGAAGAATAGAGATGGGTTTCAAGCCTATAAAAGGAACCTATGGCTCTAGTTTTAAGTTGTCTTAGTTAGAAACACTTTAAGCTTGGATGTGTTAACTATGGTTAAATTCCCTTTATATATTCTCTAGTTTGAGAGTGGAAAAATTGTGTGAATAGTATAAAAGCTTTGAGAGAGTGCTCTTGTAATTTAGGATTGGGGAAAGAACTGTTCTCTGTGATTGTAACAATTTTTCACATAGTGGATTCTTCAAATATCTTGCCAAGGTGGAATTTGTTGAGATTTTGGCAAAATATTAGAAGTGTAGTTTGTCCACATCAATTAAATTGAAGAATGGGATGGGCTCCAAGCCCATAAAAGGAGTCTATGTCTCTAGTTTCAAGTCGTCCTAGTTAGAAATAGTTTAAGCTTGGATGTGCTGATTTTAGTTAAATTTCCTTTATGTATTCTCTAGTTTGAGAGTGGGAAAAGAGTGTGAATAGCATAAAAACTTTGAGACAGTGATCTTGTAATTTGGGATCGGGGAGAGAATTGTTCTGTGTAATTGTAACAATTTTTCTAATTTTTCATATAGTGAATTTCTTTCTAGTGGGTTGTGGTTTTTCTCCGAGTTGAGAGTTTTCCACGTAAATCCTTGTGTTACTAATTTTATTTTTTTTCTAATTTTTCTATTATTTTTCCTGATTATTCATGTATTAGAAGTGAGAGGTATTTCCCAATAGATTCTTCATATTAATGCCTAAGACACAACATAAAAATGAGATTTAATATAATTTCTCAAAATCAAGTTTTTTAATCTTTTATTAACGTTAATATTTATTTTAATTTTCCTCTTGCTTCTTGGTCTCACTCGTTTTTTTCCCACTCTAGATTCTTGCTCGTTTTTCTTGCTTTCCCTCCATGCTCTTGCACTTGTATCTCATTCTCACTCATTTTTTTCCATCTTTATAATTTTCTAGATTTGAAACAATTTCAAATTTCTAAGCCTGTTGAGGTAGAGGGAGAGAGAATAATAGGACAATGGTTCGATGTTCATAGGAAAGGACAGAAAAAGAGGAAAGACAACCTGCAATTGATGGATGAGATGCAGTAAGAGGGTTGGAAGGCAGATCGAAAGAGATGAAAAAGGAGAGAAAAAAAAATATTTACTCATGCAAGCGAAAGGTCATATACCTTTATTTTAAAATGTAGGTCAAATTTCATTTTGACTTAATATTTTGAGTCGACTGTACAATTTGCTCTAATTCATATCATACTAATTTTAAGTTCGATCATCACTTAAGCCTAAGTTTGAGTTGGTCATTTTCATAAACTTTTGTAAATCTAGAATGAAAAAAAAAAAAAAAAAAAAGAATAAAAGTTCCATATTTAGCATCATATAATATATATATACACACATATTTGTAAGAGTGTGAGGAATTACCAAATTGTGGCACTTAGAGATGTGATTTGAAAAGGGCTTGAAAATTGAAAGGAATTCAATGAACCCTAATTGTCACTTTCTTAAAGAGCCTTCAAAAGCCAAATTATTTCAAATGTCCTCCATTCATATTGCTCTCACTGTTTTTCCATTTGGAGTAGGCCAACCCGCCCGCCCTATGTTTCAATTATTTGTTCAATTCTCTCTCTATATATATCAATTTCATCCCTATATTTTAAAGCAATTTATTTTACTCTTTTTATTGACATAAAAATCTAGTTATACAAAGTTTGACAATATAAGTTTCATCTAATTAACCTATACATTCTTTTGAACTTTTTGAATAAAGTTAATAGTACTTAATACCCTTGATCAATCATGTTTAACTAAACCAACGATTAGTTTTTTTTTTTTTTTTTTTTGGTTAAAATATCCTTCTGTTCTTATTATTTTCAAACTTATTCATTTTTAGTCTATATACTTTCAAATGTCAAATTTTAATCTAATTTAGTCCCACTGCTAGTTTATTATTGATTTCTTTGAAAATTGTTGTTAGTTATTAGTATTTTCACTTTAAATTTTGAAAAAGTATATATCACATATTGTATTTTTTTGTATAAAAATTATTATTATTATTATTTAGCTAATTCTATAAAGTTTCATTTTAGGGATTAGTTTTAAGATTTATGTAAAGTACAAATATTAAAATTAAACAAATTTCAAAGTACACTTACCAAAATCATATTTTGATCATTTATTATTATTGAAAAACATGATAGGATGACTTGTCATTCGAAATACGGATGTTAAACAGAAAGCACTGACAAGCATTGTAATAATAAAATACCAACAACAAGAAAACAAGTAAAAGCACATAGGAATTGGTAACCCAGTTCAACAATAAACCACCTATGTCTGAGGGGCAGTGTGCCCAAGAAAGATAATCCACTAGTATTAAAGAGTTAAGCATTTACAACGTAGTACTTATCTGTAATACTTCGACTATTACAATAACTCACGTAAAGCCCAACTTACAAGTCACCTAGGCTTCCCTCAAGTACGATAATATTAGTGTTGGATACTTCGGCTTGCAACAGTGTGTGAGACTCCTCTCCACTTGATTATCTTTCTTGCAACTCAGTGAACTTCCTTCACAGATGAATCTTAGGTTCTTCTTAAGATGAAGAAATCCTTATCGAGTATGAAGTTTTAAGCTCCCCTTAAGACATAGAATCCCTTCTCTTTAGCGACAACATTGGTAATCTCACTCTGAATTACTGCCATCACTGACATGGTAGGTGAAATGTCATCATGATCTTATCTTTTTGATACTCCTAAGGTATGGTTTCATGAATGTCTCTTCTGAAGTATCAACACATTCCATCCATTTTTCGATCAACCTTCTATTACGACTATCACTTTGTAATTGCAACATTCCATGCTACGAACTTGTCTTCTTGAAAATCAATGCATGCGATCAATTTTGCAATGGTTTGGGATCAACGCATGCAATCATTCCTATGATAGCTGCAAAAATAGACATTTTGATGCAAGATAACACATGATATAAAGTTAGCGGGAATTTTCAGTGCAAATCGACGCAAGCTCATATTTCAACATGAATTCCTAGCAATATTAATGCATACTCTGCTCATCAACCCTCAAAATTCTAAATAAAAGGCTGCAATAGCTTGTATTTCTATAGTATATAGTTTAAGGTATAATATATAGTTTAATTATATTAATTAGTTAATATAATCGGATTAAAGTTGATTTTGAATTTTGAATTCAAAATTAATAACTTCTTAGGATTTATTTTAAGTTTTAGGGGTATCTCTCTTATATGTAGTTTTTGGCAGAGGAGTGGGTAGGTTGTTGGTTTTACGTGAAAATCAATATGCAGGAGAAAGGTTCTCTATGCTAAAAAGATATTCTCTCAAGATCTCTCTTCTCCCACTCTTACCAAAAGGTAAGCCCACACAACTCTGCATTTGGTTCTCTCCTTGAGAATAACAAGGAAGACTTCATTGGTTGTCCAAGAAGTTATGTGTTGTGGTGTTCAAGATCAAGAAGAAGCTTTTACTATCCGTGACCACTAGAGAGGAAGCGAGAAGATTGGATCATCAAGGGTTACTGTTCTTTTTTATAGGATAAGCTAACATGCAACGGAAGGAAACAAAATCAATAAGCACTCTAATTACATTTAATTTGAGTTCTAAAAGCATGCTTAAACAAAAATTTAAGAAGAGAGTTTCTCAACAACATATACCTTTGATGAATTCTCCCAATTCCAAGCTGCTCTTCATGTGATTACAACTCCAATTCTTCAGTGAATCACCAGGAGATCTTCTCTACTATTCTCAGCCTTGAATATGAGTGGTAGAACTCCAAATTGAAGTGAACTTGGTGAAATAAATGAAGTGAGTTTTGGGTGAGGAAGAATTTTTGTAGCAATTTTCTAAAAACTTAGAAAAACTCCTATTTTCCAATCTCCAATTTCAGAGCTTTTATTCACCAAGTACATGCATGCACTAAAAGCTCAGCTCAATGACATCTCAAAAAAACAATTGGAGTGGGCTAGGTGGATGGTTTTTAACAAAACACTTAAAATTTCCAACTTTGATGGAAATTTCCACTACAACCATTAATTTCCAATTTAATTTGGTTTTAATTAATTCAAATTAATTAAAATCAAAAACCAATTTCTGAAATTGATTATAAAGTTTGAAAATTAAAATTAATTTAATTTTAATTAATTAAATATATTTAATTAATAAATTAATCAAGCACCTAAGTTTAATATGAATCTAATTCATATAAATCATACTTAATTTCATAATTAAATATATTTAATTTCTTTAATTTTGTTTAATTTCGATAAATTAAACGTTTAATTATATCCAATATAATTGTTCAAAACCCTAATTTGATTTTGAACTTGTTCAAATGCAAACCCTAATTTCAATTTGAAAATTTCTAATTGAAATTTAATTTGAACATTTCAAATTGAAATTATTCCAAAATCACTCAATTTATTAGTTCAAGATGTTCATGTTTACGAGCTAGTAGAGAGACCTTATGGACTTACAGATCATGAGCTTCAACAATTTAAGATTAATTGGTTAAAACTCTTTAGACCAAATTAATCAGTATTCGTTAACTATCAAGTCACACCACTATAGCTCAATAATTGCACTCTCCTCACTGTAGATATATTTGTGTCCACTTGATTTAACCATAATCAGTAAATCGACCATTCACAGGTTGTTCGTAATAACAGCTGGGTCAATATGTTGTTTTACCCCCGATATTACATCTTGCTCCTTAAGTTCCATTGATCCTCTAATGAACAATTGGTTTGTGATCCAATCACTAAACCGGATCCCTCTCGGACCAATGAGAGGGTGAGGCCCCTTGTTCAAGACCTGAATTCAGTACTTAAGAGAACAACCTTTCTTCTATCCTTAACTCTGGAGGCGTGAATTCCTTCTTGCATCCTATATCCCTAGCTATCTACCTAGTCTTACCCTTGAAATGGGAGGCTTATTGAGGCGGCATTGTTGAGCCAACCCTCACCTATGCAAATCTAAGGATAATCCCGAATAAATAGGAGTTCATAGTTAGATCAAGATTAAGATTCAGTTACCTAGATCATCTAAGCAAAATATTTAGTCTTAAACAGTAAACAACATTATAAAGTAAGAGTGACTTATTTCATGGTCCGATCTTACACAAACTCATTGCATAGGACGGCCCCACTCCTCATGTCAATACATGAACGAATCAGAATCACTTCATTTCTAGTAACTTTATAACAAATTGTAACAACTACAGAGTGGGCCGCATCCAATAATGTTACTAGAATAAGGTACCCAACCTTATTCGTATACTATAGACCGTTTTGGCTATTTACTCGAACTTGATCCATCTTTATGTCTCCACATAAAGTTCAAGTATTCATATAATAGCCATGGATCTTAGTTTATTGTACTTAGACTTTATAAATGCAATTTATAAATTCGATAATAACTTTATTGAAGTAATGTTGAATAACATCTTTATTGATAATAGAATATGTGTAACTTTACAAACTGCGAGTTTTAGGACATACAACCCAACAATACTCCCACTTGGACTAAAACTCCAATGGACAAATATATACAATATTGAGTACAATGAAAGAATAAATACAATAAACTAAGATATCAGATACCCATAAATTCTCCCATTTGCCTTAGTTATAAGTAACTCGTAGACCTAGTCCTACTAGGTGACCCTCGAACACTTTAGCCAAGAGAGCCTTCGTAAATGGATTAGCTAAGTTGTCTTGTGAAGCTATCTGCTTGACGATCACGTCTTCTCTATGTACAATATCTTTGATGAGATGGTATTTCCACTCGATATGCTTTCCTCGTTTATGGCTTTGAGGTTCTTTGGAATTTGCAACGGCTCCATTGTTATCACAATATAGTGTGACTGGCAGGTGCATATTTGGAACCACTTCCAAATCAGTCAAGAACTTTCTGAGCCATACTGCTTCTTTGGCTGCTTCACTTGTAGCTACATACTCAATTTTCGTTGTGGAGTCAGCAATACAACTTTGTTAGATACTTCTCTACACTACTGCTCCTCCATTTAGAGTGAATACTAACCCCAAAGTTGATTTCCTTGAGTCTATATTGGTCTGGAAGTCAGAATCAGTGTATCCAATAAGGATCAGATCCTCAGCACCATACACAAGCATTTAATTCCTCGTTCTCCAAATATATTTGAGGATGTTTTTAACGGTAGTCCAATGATCATATCCTGGATTGGACTAAAACCTATTGACTATTCCAACTGCATAGCATATGTCAAAACGAGTACACAACATGGCATATGTTAAAACTCCCTATTGCTGATGCATATAGAATTCGTTTCATTACCTCAACCTCTTGAGGTGTCTTAGAACTTTGTTCCTTAGAAAGATGAATTCCATGTCTGAAAGGAAATGTTCCTTTCTTGGAATTTCGCATTTTATATTTAGACAACATCTTGTCTATATAAAATGCAAAATGCTTGAGATAATGCTGCAGTGTCAAATCTCATATTCTAGGATCGAGACGCTTGTTTCAACCCATGAAAGGATCGATTAAGCTTGCAAAAAAATTTTCTTTTGACCATGTTTTATAAACCCTTTTGGTTGAGACATGTAGATACTCTCTTCAAGATAGCCATTTAGAAAGGCTTTCTTGACATCTATTTTCCATATTTCATAATTATAAAATGCAGATATGGATAAGATTATTCTAATTGACATTATCATGGCAATCAGATATAAGGTTTCTTCATATTCTACCCCCTCTCTTTGGGTAAATCCTTTTGCCATAAGCCAAGCTTTGTAGGTCTGTACCTTACCAGCTTGGTCTCATTTTCTCTTATAGATCCACTTGCAACCGATGGGTTTTATTCCTTCTGGTCGATCTACAAGATCTCAGACTGAATTGAAGTACATAGACTCCATTTCAAGGTTCATAGCTTTAATCCATTGGTCTTTATCCACATCATCCATTGCTTATTAAAAGTTAATGGATCCTCTAAGCCATCATCTGGTATGATGACTTGAGTTTTGGTTAAGCCCATGTACCAGTCAAGCTGTTGCACAACCCTCCCACTATGTCAAGGTATTCTCAACTCTTGAGAAGGATGTGAAGTATTAGTTTCATCAACTACTCTTGTTGATGGACCTGTTCTATCAACAACTCTTATTGATGCGTTTGTCATTTCTCTGGTCATTTCTTCCATTACTAGCATACTACGAGGTTGATGATTATTTATATGGTCCTCCTCTAGGAAATCTGGGTGGCCCTCCTTTTTGTGCCACTGGTTGAAAGCTTTGTTGTTGATTTTCCCACGCGAAATTTGGGTGGTTTCTCCACTCGGGGTTGTATGTATCAGAATAGGGATTATTCTTTATAAAGCATACTGACTGCGGATTTCCTGGGCGTTCTTCCATTGAATGAGCATCTCCACAGATGACACAACTTGCAGTCGTTTGAACAATTGCGTTGACCTGCCCTTTCTTCGCTCCCGTGCTATTAATTGCGATGCCTTGTATCAAACTCATCATCGCATCATTTAATTCTATAGGGATTCGATGGTCCCATTGTTTGTGTCATTATCTTTAATTCTTAATCTTTGATCACTTTCCCGTTAATCCTCGTGATTTTTGGAAATGCGATCAAGTATACTCTTGGCCTTCTCATATGTTTTGTCAAGCAGGCCACCAGCTGCTGTCGCATTGGCAGCGGTATGCGAAGCAGGGTTCAGTCCTTGATAAAAGATTTACATTTGCAAGCAGTCTGGTAAGCCATTATGTGGAAAGTCTCTTACCAGCCTCTTGAACCTCGCCCAGGCATCACTGAGCGATTCATCATTTTCTTGTTCAAAATTTGTTATTAATTTCTTTCTCTTGGCATTCTCGGTTGGTGGGAAATACTTCTTCATAAACTTTTCCACCACTTGTTCCCACGAAGTTATCTCTCACGGTTCAAGAGAATATGCCCATTTTCTTACCTGATCACACAAAGAAAATGGAAACAGAGTTAGTCGAACTTCTTCAGTAGAGATATTCAGGAAAACAAAAGTGTTGCAGATTTCTATGAAGCTCCAGAGGTGGGCGTGCGGGTCTTCGCCACGCCTCCTTCCAACTACCCAGCAGCCTGGATCATCTGCAATGTTACCGAATTCATTTCAAACCTCGATCCATCTAACGCTGGCCTCATGATTTTTGGAGAGAAATCATAGAGGTTGGGTGATGCATAGTATCGAATAGGTCTATTGCGGTCATTCACCAGAAGGATGGGATTGGCCATTATATTGTTCGCGTTTGCGACCTTTTCTTCCGGTTGTTCCACCATTCTTAGGGTACTCTCTTGTTGTTGGCAGTTGTTTCTCAGTCTTCGTCGAAATGTCCTCTCAATCTTCGCGTCATAATTCGCCAGAGATTGAGAGTTGCAAAGAAATCAGAAAAATTACCATTAGCACATGATTTGCCGAAGTCCCCGGCAATGGCGCCAAAAAGTTGATGCTTTATTTTATGAGATGAAAATGTGGAATGAGATGTGGTGATGGTAATGCGTTGAGCAACAAGTTTTCTCAGAGGAATCCAAGTATAAACCCCACTGAGTTTCCTGGTAAATCCAGGGTCGAGCTCAGAGACTTGGGAAAAAATATGCGGTGGTAATTTGTAACGACCCGGCCCCCTAGGACTTAAGTTAGGCCGTTAGTAAGTATATGCATGCATGGAACTCAAAATGACACTCTGTTATTGCGAAATAAATGCTAATTAAATAAGGGAAGTTCAAAGGCTTTCATTAATTTCAAATATTAAAACAATAGTAGGGTACCCATAAATCATCAAGGATAATAAATAAGTCTGAAAAACGATTCTTAAAAATAAGTTTTAAACATCAAAACTAAAAGTTGAGAAAAACATGAAAAGAACTCTAAATCTCATGAGCGGAAGCGTAAAAACTAGTCCCAGTGGCTCGATCACGAATTCCACTTGTCCATCGCCGGTGCATCTCTACCCTTACCTGAAACAACAACATGAGAAAGAATGAGTATAAAATATTCAATAAGTAACCCCACTACTGGGGGCAGGCTAGGCATCTATGTCCTCTAGATACCCACCTCTTGTGAAACATATAAACTGCTCTAGTTCTCATGGGACACATATACACATGAAACAAAAAGGAAACTGAGTTCTATCCGACTGTAGTTAAGTATGTCTGCTATCTCTGGTGAATCCCAAAGGACACACAAAGTGGTGAATCCCAAAGGAGACAAAAACTGGTGAATCCCGAAGGAAACACAAACTGGTGAATTCTGAAGGAAACACAAACTGGTGAATCCCAAAGGAAACACAAACGCTGAATCCCAAAAGAGACATAAACTGGTGAATCCCGAAGGAGACGCAAACTGGTGAATCCCAAAGGAGACACAAACTGGTGAATCCTGAAGGAAACACAAACTGGTGAATCCCAAAGGAAATGCAAACTGGTGAATCCCGAAGGAAACACAAACTGGTGAATCCTGAAGGAAACACAAAATCTAATGGACATTTAACTAATTAGTAAGGACAAATTCTAATGGGCATCTAACTAATCAGTAAGGACATTTCCACAGTCTCAACATCATAATCATCACTGTATGAATATATGACATATATATAAACCTCAACATCATGACTCTACAACATACACATATACCTCAACATCATGATTCTACAACATATATGTATACCTTAATATTAGGTCGAACCAAAAAGCAATTGAATCTTTGTGAAATTCTTGAATCCTTAATCAAGCCTAAACATAAACCAAGCTTTAAAATTAATAGTTA
>NC_052357.1:88944356-88945819 GCF_009727055.1 Benincasa hispida
AGATGTAAAACGAGGGTCATCGTTTGACATAGCTGAAACTAGTACCAAAAGAGGTGTAACAACCCCTTCCATAAATAACTATGAAACTTAAGATGTTGAAAATCAGCAACACTTCTACACTTCCGAGTTGAGAACTGTGAAAACGGTCATGAAGTTAAAGAAAGTCTTATATACTAAAAACATATATCTGAGCCTACCATGTCACAGGGAAAACTTCATATGTGCAGTGAAGAAACTGGTCATACTATATAATGCATCATCTGAAGATACGTACCAGAACAAATCTAGTCAACTGAAAACTGCTTCTACTTTAGAAGCACCAACTGTGATGTCTTTCCTAGGGTCTACATGTTTGAGAATAACTCTGTCTAATTAAGTCTCACATTCATGAGAAACTCACCATGAGGTTCTATGCTGTCATGAGCTATAAAACTTGCTTGAGCCATTCTCATATTATTCTTTAGGCTTGAAACAATCACATATCATTACTTAGACCCCACTGCGAACGAGTCCAGAATTCCACCCGAAAATGAGGTTTTGAAGTCCCTGGATGCTAAAGCATAAGTAAATTGATAACACATTTTCATAACCTCGTAATAACCGTA
The DNA here is from genome assembly GCF_009727055.1 of Benincasa hispida. Lineage (NCBI taxonomy): Eukaryota > Viridiplantae > Streptophyta > Magnoliopsida > Cucurbitales > Cucurbitaceae > Benincasa > Benincasa hispida. Next base: position 88,944,962 of record NC_052357.1, read on the forward strand.
ATTAATTCTTGAAATCATTTTTTTCAATGATAAAACCTTCTTGATTCATAAGTCCTAGCTTGGATTACTCGTACTCCCTAATACTAGTTAACTCATTGCTCATGCAAGAGAATACATACTATCTTGTAATGCTCCAAACCCACTTTTAGTAACTTCTTACTATCAACTCAACTTTATTGCCAAGTCTATCCCTTATACCAATGGTTATATTGGAAGATCCAACTTACTTACTTTTGTGCATATACCATTATTGTCTACCTCGAGTTGGATTATTTTCTTTTCTTAATCAAATTGATGGTCTTGCTAGTTCATGTTTCCAACACTTGCACACAAACTCAAAATCCCTTAAATCTTACTAATGCCCTCAATGATTTACCTCTTAACTAATGAAGCCTCAACATACCATGTCAATAGTTCTCGAACATCTACTGCTACATGTAACTCCATTTTAGCTTATCCTTTCTCAAACTTCTGTTTCGGCAACAGATTCTTGTATTAAAACAAAGTTCCATACCAATCACTTACATAAGCTATCTTTCCATCTAACACATATTGTCCTAAAGTCTCACATGATAATGAGGTATTCTTCTTTTACACCAAAACAAATACCTTGTAACCTCTCTTATCAAGCCTACAAACCATACTTAACTAGGAGTTTTAAACACATTAAATTTCTTTCTCTTTCCAAAAGAGTAAACTTTCTTGGATACTTTTTTCTCATTCACACTTATCTTTGATAAAACTACTAAATTCAAGACACCTTCTTTTTTTTTCCACTTTCCATGTGGAACATAATCTCTTTACTAAATTATATTTTACTTAACTCCTCCATAAATCTTATCTCTCACTAAGAATTTC
>NC_052357.1:88948151-88949500 GCF_009727055.1 Benincasa hispida
CAAACCAAACTCTTCTTCATCTTGAATGAAATTCTTGAATCAACCCCCTAATCATAATTTGAAATTAGGCTTACATGATTAAAGCTTGAATCAAATACATACTTCACTACCAATGTCTCAAATAAATTATCCATATGTAGCTTCGTCAAAAAAATCACTTCCAAATGACTTTACCAAAATTAATCCACAAGAGGGTCATCAAAGCATAAAACTTACCAAAACTCGCTAAAACAAACTCTAACTTCACTGAATAACACCTCAATACCTTCAAAAACTTGAATCCAAAGTTGAAACACAATGGGTATTAACCAATTGATGCCAAAAGTAAATGAGTATTCAAGAATCAAACGAAAACAAACCCAAACGGCAGAAATCTTACCCAAATCGATAGATCTAATTACGACAAAAGCGAACGACGCTTGAGTAGTGGGTGGACGGATGTCATGAAGAAGAAACTGACGCGGCGACTTTGGGTGGCGTCGGACGGGCTCACGAATGTGGGAAAGAAAAGGGGGGGCAGGGTTTTACTTTTTATAAATAAACAATAATAATAAAACAAAAAAATAAAGTAAATATAATTACATTTAATTCCTTTCCGTTTTATACTATTAAATTCCTTTCCGTTTCAAAAGAAAATTAATTCCTGCCATTAATTTTCATTTGAATTTCAAATTGAATAATTTCACACTAACAATTAAATTCTCGCACTTATACTTGAAGTCCAAAGTTCTAAAAATGTCCTCCAACTAATAACAATTACTGAAATTCCAAATAATAAAGTTACTGAAATTACTTTATTACTAAAAAAAATGTGCGGGGTGTTACATTCTTCCCTCCTCAAAGAACTTTCGTCCTCGAAAGTTCATTCTTGAAAAAAAAAAAAACTCCGGGGGTGTTACATAATTTCTCAGAAGACTTTGCGGTAACCAAATAAATCAAATAGTTGTTGTGTTTGTTGTGTTTGTTGTTTGCGGTAATAAAATAAATAAATGCGATATATTTTAGAAAGTTTGATTATGCAGTAGATACACTGAGTATGTGGAGGAACGGGTTGAGAAGGTCTTTAGCTAGCGTTTCTGGGAATGTGACAAAATATGCGATCATGCTACAGTCATGCAACAACAGATCATTTTCCAATGCAAATGCGGTGTGTCACGGTCATGATTGTCCAGGGCCTGTTTCCCATCCGCATGCCCGATCCGACCCCCTTCTAGCATACTTTCATATCTTGTATTGTATTAGCTTAGTTAGCTTGCTTTCTTTACATTTTCATTGTAAGTGACCACTCGCCCTTTTGCATATGCAAGGGCGCCAGTTGGCTTTTTGTTCAGAATGCACTATATGGGGAT
>NC_052357.1:88949600-89092418 GCF_009727055.1 Benincasa hispida
CCTCATATAAGGTTCAGTTACCCTCGAAGGACATGAAGATTCATTCCTGTCCATCTGTGAGTATCCTGGAAGCCTATCACCCAATCCCAAGGATGAACAAAGAAACATGCTAAGCCGCGCCCACCCATGTCCACGAATTGAAGAGTTCTGCTGAGAAAGAGTTGCCCAAATCCTGGATAACAGGATACGCGGCCCATATTGTGGAAGACCCAGACGACGAAACTACAGGTTCTTAGTGAAATGGAAGGATCTCCAGACGAAAGATCAGTTGGAAGCGGGACCGAAGATCTGACAGAATGCTAGCTCCCAGCCATCGTCAAACTTTTTGAACAAGGTCAGTTGAACGGGGACGTCAACCAATTAAGTGGGGGAGAATGTCACGCGTCATGCTTTGTCCAGAGTGCCCTGTTTGCCCATGGCCGCATTGCCCGATCCGACCCCCTTCTAGATACTTTCCTATCTTGTATTGTATTAGCTTAGTTAGCTTGCTTTCATTACATTTTCATTGTAGTGGACCCTACTCGCGCTTTTGCATATGCAGAGAGGGCGCTTAAGTTGGGCCTTTTGTTCAGAATGCACTAAAGGGGAATTAAGACTAACCAATCACTTCCTCATACCTGGAGTAGTACTCTATAAAGCTGTTGTTGTTGCTTATTGCTTTCTAGTCTACTACAATCTTTCTTTCTTTATTCACACTCACAAAACTTCTTACGAAAACCTTTCCTCTAAACCCGTTTTCTAAAACCGTTTTCCCTAAAACGGGAGTGGAGGTTGTGAGAGGCACTCGGTGTGCCATCGGCAGTCCGTATTCGAGTTGGCTGACTTGTTTGTGAGCGGGAACAAGTGCCGCACAATCACTAAGAGAAGCTTCCGAAAGAGCGATTGTGACACGGTGGTCCTAGTTCTAGAACACATGTGTTGAATGCAACAATGTCCATAGAGCTTATTCTTAAGTCTCTACTCTTTTCCTATGCGATGATGCAAGATGCACACAAATATAAGGTGACTACACACAATTATATCCTATCTCTAGGATGCATGCGACGCGTTAATAGCAAACAATGCTTATTCCTAAGCTCCTATCTCTTGATTATGCGTTCTAATCTGACTCTCTCGAGCCTAGATTCTAACCTGACTTTTCCAAGCCTAGATCCTATCCTTAGACTACCCTCTCGAGTATCTCTAATGGACGAATGAAGCATACCTAATACAAGATAATCGCATATAGTGAATATCCCCAGTTAAGCTAGCTAAGTACTAATCAACCCATTCGACAGATTTAGCTACTCATGCGTGATGAACCGAGAGTGAACATATATAAAGAAGTAAATTCCATTTCTATAGATAAGTTTGAGTACAAAATGAAAATGGAAGTTAAGGATAGAAAGCCTGGTAGCAATCCCTTGCTTCCCAAGGCCTTTATACTGTCAATTCTATTCTGTTCAAAAGATATTCCTGCTTCCGCAGGAGCTGGCCCTCTCTTTGATCTTGAAGCTTCCGGCACTCTCTCAAGTTCACCGGAACGATCTATCGGTACAATCTCGCTTCTATCGCTTTCGCCTTAAAATAAAAGAAAATGTAAGAACAAGGCAAAACTATCTAAGGGAAAATTATCTAAGTCTTCGAACTCCTCTTCTGAAGGTTGTCTTCGGTATTTATAGAGCTTTGGGATGAAAAGCGGCTTCTCTCTTATGATTACACTGATGGAATGGCTTTAGTTCTCTGACTGATGCGCGAATATTTGTCACCGAAAAGCTAAGTGTACTTGTTATCGTTAGGGACTTGTCAACTTAATTCGGATTCGACCGTCATCAGCTTTCTGTCCCATCGTGATTAATTATGTTTTCACCCAGATGTACCCACCAAGTTGCGTTGGCTCTATGCGGCAATCATTCTTGAGCAGATGTTTGCGAGCACAAATCACCGAAAAGCCTTGCGGTGATGTTGCACTAGACCATTGATTTCTTGTGATCGCGCTTTATGCCCCGCGTTAACGCATATTCTGCATAAAAATACCAAAGTTAACTGTTCTTATGCGATGAACGCATGTGACCGAAATGTTATGATCTTAATGCTTTTTGGACGCAATCTAACATATTTTATCAACGCAAACCTTCATTGTTTAATAACTAAGCACTGTAATAACGTGCATTTCTGCCCATTATCAGTTCTCAACCTTAGCTTTATATTCTTTGAACTTTTCAAATGTTTCGGACTTATGATGCATTAGGTAAATATGCCCATACCTTGAATAGTCATCAACAAAGCTAATGAAATATTCATACCCTTCTTTAGCTCTAACATTCATAGGACCACAAAGATTAGAATGTACCAACTCTAAGGGCTCTTTGGCTCTAAGACCTTTTCCATAAAAAGATCTTTTAGTCATTTTACCCTGAAGACACGATTCACATGACGGTAATAAAGTGTCTTCTAACTTATTTAGATGACCTTTTTAACTAATCTCTCAATCCTGTTGAGATTTATGTGACCAAGTCTCTAGTGCCAAAAATAGGCATTTAGAGAAACTTTCATTTTCTTATTTTGAGTCTCACCTGTTTTAAACAACTCTATGTTCAAAACGACCTTTACCTCAGTTAGTTTTAATAAGTACAATAGTTTTGCAGAACAAATTTTATATTTTTCGAAGTAATGAACACTTCATCATTTTCAAAAGAAACTTTATAATCTTGTTCCAGCAAACAAGAGACAGATATTAGATTCCTTTTCATAGAAGGAATGTAATAAAAAAATTTAAGTAAAATATAATAATCTCCTATAAATAACTTCATATCTCCCACTGTTTTAGCTGAAACAACCTCCCCGGTCCCTACCTTAAAAATTGCTTCACCTTCTGTAAATTGTCTCTAAGAACCTGTTTCCTGAGAGAAAGTAGAAATATGATTAACGACACCTGAATCTATTATCCAGGTCTTATCGTTTTCCATTAAGCATGTTTCAATGACAAGTAAATCATATTTATATTGTTGTTCGAATTTTGCATTCTTATCTATATAGTTCAAAACTTTATATGAGTAGGAAGATAGAGGACAATCCTCTGTTAAAACTTGTTTTGAACCATCAATTGTTAATAATTTATATATTGAACTGATTTTACCGTTAACTAATTCGAAAGCGAGTATTTTAGAAGAATTCAATATGCTGAAAAATTAAACATATTCTTATTAGTAAATTGCAACTAAATCTAAATCAAGTTTTAGCAAAAAGTAATAATGTACCTATAATCATCATTTATTTGTAACGATACTATAGTGAGTCAAAATAAGTGCTACCAAGGGGCAGTCAAATACTCCTTCACTAAAGCAAGACATTCTTGACTAAATACCATCTCCCGAATAACTCATATTGTGATAGTCATTTTAGCTACTTTTTTTTGTCAAAACTTACTAACACTTTAGTAATTCCGTAAGTGTAACCTTTTATTTTTAGATCTCAGATGTCGGCCCCAATGATGCTATTGAATTGGAAAGTTAGGTTGAGAAATGCCTAAGAAATCCTATACATTTCTGGTGTTTGAGTTGTTCCGAATCCCATGTTACAACCCTCCGAGGGGATAACCATCGTTAAACGACTAGCATAACCGACATAAAGACGACAAGCAGGTGCAACATAGGAATCTCACAATCCAAATAAATGGAAGAGACCGCAGTATGTGTTGACACATACCTTCACCCACTTACTATGAACTACTTCCCCCATTTACCTTGATCTTGACCCCATGCAAACACTTTCCGAATGAAGTAGTCGAGGTTCATAATCGACACAAAGCGTTGCACGGATCTCACGGTGTGAACTTTCAAGGGACGTGAGAGTTGAAATCAATATAACGTATATTTGATTTTACATTGATCAACTTTCCTTCATTCACTTTGATCTTGATCCCATGCATACACTTTCCGAATGAAGCAGTCGAGGTTCATAATCGATATAAAGTGTTGCACGGTTCTCACGGTGTGAACATTTTAGGATGTGAGATTTAAAATCAAAACATCATTTTTCGATTTTACTATGAACAACTTCCCCTATTCACCTAGATCATGATTCATGCAAACATTTTCTGAATGGAGCAGTCGAGGCTCATAATCAACGCGAAGCGAAGCATGAATCTCAATGTGAACTCTTAGGGATGCAAGAGCTAAAAACAACATATCGTATACGTTATTAATCTCTCACTGAAGGATTATAATAAATTCCCATTGAAGTGTTCTAATAACATATCATATATGTTATTAAAATCCCAATGAAGTGTCCTAACATTTGTTTAGGTATATTTTTACTCAGCTTTGTTCCAGTTAATTATACAACCTAAGTCTAGGTGTTTATCCAAGTATAACGTTTATATTTGGATTTAACCTATGATGTCTAGGTGATAAACCAGTTATAAAACCTCACACCACTCACGTATTGCTCATAAAACTGGTTAACAACGCTCAATTATTCGGCCATAATCCCCAGGTAGGAGGTGTTCCGTGGACCGTCAACTTAAATACCCCCAGCCTTAGATAGGATTATATACCAGTTGAGTTTGTAACCATATTTTACAAGATGTTGACCTATTTTAATTATTAAAACAGGTAGTTAACCTACATGAGCATGCAACTTATCTTGTTATGGATTTTAAATGTCTAACCCAATTTTATAACAACTTACATAATTTTAGACATGCTAAGCATCTATAACATACATCAAAGTCATTCAACATTTAGTATAATATTTATATTAAAACATTTGAAACCTTATACATGCATACTATATATTATAACACTTTATAACATACTTTCAATGCATGAAACATGCTCTATGGTGGGATTTTAAATCTACATAGTATATTTTATGCACATACATGATTTATTTAATTATAACATACATCACATGTATAAATAATTAAACACAGACTGAAATGGTTTTAGTTTTGGCATTTTCAAGCAAACAAAAGCCTAATTATTACAAAAATCAGCAAAAACCGGCTCCAAAACACTTATGGATCGCTCGAATCGCCTTGAACCAGACCCGAACCTCTCGAATCGGACCTCTAATGCTCAAAATTGGACTGAACTAGGTAAAAACCATCGAATATCATCAAGAATCAAGTATTTCACTAAATACCATAGAGTATGCCATTAAGTACCATCAAGTATGGCATCATGCATTGAGTATTTCACAAGATATCATCAAGTATTAGCATCGAGTACCATTGAGTATGGCATCGTGCATCGAGTATTTCACAAAATACCATCGAGTATGAGCATCGAGTGCCATCGATATGTCATCGTGCATCGAGTATTTCACTAAATACCATCGAGTATGGGGCATCGAGCATCGAGTATTGGGCAATGGCTGGAAATCTAGTTTCTGCTGCCCGACCTTTTTTACTTCTTTCTTCAATTACATCCTAATTGCAACTCTAACAACTCCAGTCGAATTACAAACAATTAAACACACATTAAGGCCCATCAAACAAGAGCAATTTACAAGAATTATAACATAATTGAAGAGAAAATAATGCCAAAGCTCATAAAAGACCATATCAGTTCATCATTTTCATTCAACTTATGAAAAACACCCACCAAAACTCAAATTAATGCTAAATGAGTGCTTAGATCATGCTCTAATACCAATTGATCGGATAAGCTAACATGCAAGGCAAACAAAATCAATAAGCACTTTAATTATATTTAATTTGAGTTCTAAAAGGATGCTTAAATAGAAATTTAAGAAGAGGGTTTCTCAACAACATATAACTTTGATGAATTCTTCAAATTCCAAGCTGCTCTTCACGTGATTACAACTCCAATTCTTCAATGAATCACCAAGAGATCTTTTCTACTATTCTCAGCCTTAAATATGAGTGGTGGAACTCCAAATTGAAGTGAATTTGGTGAAGGATATGAAGTGGGTTTTGGGTGAGAAAGAATTTTTGTACCAATTTTCTAAAAACTTAGAAAAACTCCTCCTTTCCAATCTCCAATTTTAAAGCTTTTATTCACCAAGTGCATGCATGCACTAAAAGCTCAGCTCAATAACATCTCAAAGAAACAATTGGAGTGGGCTACGTGGATGGTTTTTAACAAAACACGTCAAATTTCCAACTTCGATAGAAATTTCCACTACAACCATTAATTTCCAACTTAATTTGGTTTTAATTAATTCAAAATAATTAATTAATTTGGAATTAATTAAAACCAAAAACCAATTTCGGAAATTGATTATAAAAGTTTGAAAATTAAAATTAATTTAATTTTAATTATTTAAACATATTTAATTAATAAATTAATCAGGCACTTAAATTTAATATGAATCTAATTCATATAAATCATACTTAATTTCATAATTAAATATATTTAATCTCTCCAATTTCGTTTAATTCTGATAAATTAAACGTTTAATTATATCCAATATAATTTTTCAAAACCTTAATTTGAATTTGAACTTATTCAAATGCAAACACTAATTTCAATTTGAACATTTCTATTTGAAATGATTCTAAATTCACTGAATTTATTAACTCAAGGTGTTCATGTTTTACGAGCTAGTAGAGGGACCTTATGGACCTACAGATCATGAGCTCCAACGATTTAAGGTTAAAACTCTTTAGACCATATTAATCAGTATTTGTTAACTATCAAGTCACACCACTATAGATCGATAGTATCACTCTCCTCACTGTACATATATTTGTGTCCACTTGATTTAACCATAATCAGTAAGTCGACCCTTCACAGGTTGTTCGTAATAACAGTCGGGTCAATATGTTGTTTTACCCCCGATATTACAACTTGCTCCTTAAGTTCCATTGATCCTCTAATGAACAATTGGTTTGTGATTCAATCACTAAACTGGATCCCTCTCGAGCCAATGAGAGGGTGTGGTCCTTGATCACGACCTGGATTCAGTACTTAAGAGAACAATCTTTCTCCTATTTCTAAATTGGGTAGACGTGAATTTCTTCTTGTACCCTATGTCCCCAGCTATCTACCCAATCTTACCCCTGAAATGGGAGACTTATTGAGCCGGCACTATTGAGCCAACCCTCACCTATGCAAATCTAAGGATAATTCGGAATAAACAGGAGTTCATAGTTAGCTCAAGATTAAGATCGAGTTACCTAGGTCATCTAAGCAAAATATTCAGTCTTAAACAATAAACAACATTATAAAGTAAGAGTGACTTATTTCTTGGTCTGATCTCACACAAACTCATTGCATAGGACACCCTTATTCCTCATGTCAATACATGAACGAATGAGGATCACTTCATTTGTAGTAACTTTACAACAATTTATAACAACTACAGAGTGGGCCGCATTCGATAGTGTTACTGGAAAAATGTACCCAACCTTATTCGTATACTATAGACCGTTTTGGCTATTTACTCGAACTTGATCCATTTTTATGTCTCCACATAAAGTTCAGTATTCATATAATAGTCATAAATCTTAGTTTATTGGATTTAGAATTTATAAGTTTAATTTATATATTCAATAACAATTTTATTGAAGTAATGTGGAATAACATCTTTATTGATAATAGAATATGTTTAACTTTATAACCTGCGAGTTTTAGGACATACAACCTAACACTTTTCCCTTTTTTCTTTCTATTTTTTCTATGAGAAGCATGTTTAAGGGTGAATGTTTATCATAGTTTCCGTTATTGCTCTATTTAATTAAGTTATGTAAAATGATTTCAAAGACACATGTGATCGCTCACTTCCACTGTGGGAAAACAATTCCCTTCAATTGGTATAAGAGTCATAATGTCTTTGAATTTCATTTTCTGACTTAACTTTAGAGTTGGTGGGTTTTTTTTGTTACTGCATTTTGAATGTATGTGGTATTGCACATGGATGTTTCAAAATTGACATAGATTTACCGCTTTAAAGTTTTAAAGTTGTAATTGCCTAGTAATTTGGGCGTTTAATTTCTACTATCGATTCTATAAGTCTGTGTGCTCATTATGTTTGGTTGCTGATGAGTTTGGCGGCCATTGGAGCAAGATCGGGCTGGAGATTGAAGTAGAGGAAGCATTTTTCCCTAGAGCGTAGAGCACAACGTTGCGACATTGTGGCTTATGCTGTAAGACAGAATGCCCAACGTCGTTATGCTCAATAGCAACATTCCAACACTGTCGTGGAGCGTCGCGACACTACGTGTAGCATAGAGGTACGCTATGGCGGCACAAAAGCTAATGTCACAACACTTCAGCGACAGCGTTGTGATGCTCCAAGTTCATTCAACGCACACGTCAGGCAGTTCGTGGTTGTGGGATCGAGCAACTTGCAATGGTTCTGAAGTAGTTTTGTTTTAGCTTTTTTCATTTTTATTGTAATTAATTTAAATTAATTTACTTGCTTTTTATTATTTAAATAATATAATTTTTATATTAATTTAATTAATTGTTTAGGTTGCCATTGTTGCTTATTTATATTATTATACATGTGATGTATGAAGTATTTTTATATAGCATATTGTATGCAATATAGATTAAAATCCTACCATAGGATAAACATAAAATCATGCATCATATTTAATATAAGAGTTATGTTATATAGTTTTATGATTTAATTAAGCATGCTCATGCATCATATTTAATATAAGAGATATTATATGATTGCATGCATAGTAACATGTCCATGCATCATACTTTATTATAAAAGTTATATTTGCATGATGTACAATATTAGTGTTATATTATGTGATGGATTTGTTATTTATTTTCATTCTTGTATAATATAAGTGTTATATTATGCAATGAAAATGGAAATGCATGAAACATGACATTACCTTAGAAATATAATTGTTATATTTTTGTGTATGTCATTAGATACATGACTTAGGTTTTAATTGTTTCAATAATCCTTATAAGTGTTATAGGTTAATGAAAATAGAATTAAAATCTATAATCAAGAGTTGCATGCAAATATAAGTTAAATTAATTTTAAATGGTTTAAATTTGATTACACTGAAACCTATGTTAAACATATTTCTAATGTGATTAGAAATAGGATATGTCTTTAATTTTTTTTTTAATAGGATTAAATTGAATTAATAAAAGATTAAATTTATAACATAGTTGTCCATAAGGGACCTTTGTCTAAGCAAGGTTCTGTTTAGGCTGAGGTATTTAAGCTAACGGAAACGAAACACCCCTACTTGGGAACTGGCCTAGAAGGTGAATCAGATAAATATGTTATAAGCATGCAACAAATGATTTAGTTTATTAAAGTGTTTAATGCACAAAATTATTGTTTCTTAAACTATCCAATATAAGAGTTATATTGGGAAAATTTAACAATCACTTAGATAAATTAATTAGCCGAATTTACCTAAGTAATAAACCCTAGGTTTTAAAATACTTACTGGGAGAATATATATAAATCAATTTTTCACTCACGTTCTCTCTTATATTTCACATCATGAGACTCATGCTTGGCCTTAAGGCACCCTGGGAGCGTCCTCCGATGTTTACATAGGTCAATATCAAGGTGAATGGAGAAAGTATTTATAGTAAGTGAGAAAAAGATGTGTATCAACATGTCCTATAGTCTCCTTCATTGGTTTGCATCGTGAGACCTTCTTACATGGCCTCGAGGTGCCTTGAGAGTGTCCCCCATCAGATGGTTTGTGAATTAGGTCAGTATCAGGATGAACTCTAGAAATGGATAGGATCGCTTTAGTTTTTTTCCCAATCAATTTTTTCCTTCGGTTAGTTCATTGGGTAGAAATCTAGGGTCTAAAATGGATGGTAACACTTTCAAGAAATTGTTAAGTAAGTTAATGATTTCTTGACCAAATCAATGTGATGACTAATTATTATAGGAATAAGAGTTATTCTGGTGAAATAATTGGTTGAGAGTGTCACAGTTCAGTGAAGGGGTGACTGGTCAACTTTTGTCCTAAATCACTGAAGTATGATTGCAAAATTTAGATGTTAAATGGGGTTCATTAAAATTTTACTAAATGAATGGATTTATAAGAGTCGTGCTAAAATATAATGTAGATCAATTTGTTTTATTTCAGCAATATGTCAAGTTCAGTTCTTCAATTTTTTTTAAAAAAAAAAATATTTCAAATTCAGTTCTTTCATTGTTAGCCTCTTTCAATTTAACCAAAACTAATTATACAACATGGAAAGATTCACTTAAAACTATTTTCGTGGTTAATGACCTAAATTTCGTCTTGACTGAGGAATGTTCTCTAGTCCCAACCCTTGATGCAATACGAAGTGTTCATGATGAATACAAAAAATGGACAAAGGCCAATGATGAGATTTGAGTTTACATTTTGGTGAGTATACTTGATGTCTTAGCCAAAAGATTTGAGACCACAGCCATTGCACTTCAGATGATGCAATCAGGGCAATAATTGTTTGGGCGAGAGTCCTCACAATTCAAGCAAGATGGGGTTATCTTGGACGGAACTAGGAATGTCAACTACCTAAATGAACTCCAGTCCATATTGAATGTCAAGGGATTGATAAAGGAGGCAAATTTTGCCAACTCTAATGAAGTTTATCAGAGAGGTTTGACCTATGAGATAAAAATTGGAGTTTATAATAAGGGGTTTGAAGCTGATTTCGTTGCTCTCTTTGAAAGGAAGAAAACCACTGATAGTAAATTTGATTTACTTGTCTTGGAAACATGCTTAGTGGAGAATGATGATTCTTCCTGAATAATTGATTGAAGAGCCACTAACCACGTATGTTCTTCCTCTCAAGATTTTAATACCTGGAGATAATTGGAAGATGGAGAGTTGACTCCTTGAGTTTGTACTAGAGAGGTCGTTTTAGTTGTTTCCATAGGCAGACTCAAGTTATTTTTAAACAACAAACAATATATGTTATTAGATAACGTATATGTTATTCCTAATATTAAGAGGAATTTAATCTTTTTTCTTATTTGATTGAACAAATATATTCTATTTCCTTCTAAGAAAATAAAGTATTTATTTTCAAGAATGTAATTAAACTAGGCTTTGCTTCAATGGAAAGTAACTTGTATGTACTAAGACCGTTAGTTACAAAAGTCGTCCTTAGTATTGAAATGTTCAGAAAGAAACAACTATTAAAAGATCAAGAGTTTTTCCTAAAGAAAATGCCCACCTTTTACATCTAAAGTTAGGTCATATTAATCTCAATAAGATTGAGAGATTGGTAAAAAAAATGGACTTCTAAATGGTTTAGAAGAAAACTCTTTACCTGTATATAAGACATGCCTTGAAGGAAAAGTGAAAAAACTGAAGGAATAAGTAAAGGTTTGTAGCGGAAGGGAATCGTCCCAATTTTCAGTTTTCACAAATACCAAATTTTACAAAACAAAAAAAAAGCATAACCAACAAATTTTACAGCATGATCATTAAAAAAAAAAAAAAAAAAAAAAAAAAAGAAGGAAAAATAGTCTTAGAAACCCTTACCTTTGAAGAACTATTTTCAAAATCCCTCGAACCGAAATCACAAAAAAAATTGAACCAATAGGGCACCACCAATTGAAGTTGTGGGCTCTTGGAATTTTGGTGAGGGAAACATTTTGGTAATGAGAGGAAAGGAGAAATTTTGTGTGGGGAGATTTTCTGGGCAACTAACAACAAAACTTACACACTGTTTTATGTCAAATATTCTCTGTGTAGAAGATGAATAACCACTCAACCCACCACACGTTCTTTCAGAGAGAATTAAGGGGAGGAAAGTTATTTCCATCCCATTAATTTAAAATAAAATAAAATTTTAAAAAATTAATTTTGGAAAATTCTTATAAATAAAAAAAATCCCAAAAATATTTACACATTATAGCAAAAAGTTCCAAAAGTGCTTTGTACTTTTGGAATTTTTTGCTATAAAGTATAAATATTTTTAAACATTTTATATTTAAAAAGACCTCTTTAAATTTAAACGAATCAATATATATATATATATAATAACTAACTTATTATACATATATACATAACTATATGTTATATCATATATATAACATATAACCTATAGTTTTTATATTGTATTAAATACAATATGCCCTATAGTTTTAATTCTCTCATCAATGACATTTAATATAAATCCCATTTATATTGAATTTAATTATATGAATCCAATCCATACAATTAATATAAATCCCTTAAGTACCACTGATCCCTCTAATGAAAAATAAGTCACAGTCCACACTATGACTAAAACCATCTCGGGCCTGGAGAGTGTGTAGCGCCACATTGTTGAAGCCCCAGAATCAACCCTTAATGGAGTAATTTATCTACGTTCCCCAAAATTGGGTAAAGAGTGAATTCCTTCTTGTGTAGTTGTGTTCTCAACTACCCAGACAAATCAAAGGACCGCTCTCGTATGCAAGAGTTTACATCTCACTCATGATTAAGGTTATGTCACATAGTGAAATGTAAGTTTCTATTATGAACGATGTTATATAATGAGACTAGTCATTTCGTGGTCCGATCTTATACAAAACTCTTTTTGTATAGAATACCCCTGATCACATGTCTCCACATGAATGATTAGGATCAAATCATTTGTAGCACGTTACAACAATTGTAACATCTACAAAGTGGGTCATATTCGTAGTGTCACCAGGATAAGGTATCCAGTGTTATCCATCTATTACAAACCATTTAAGTTATGACTTAAACATGATCCACCTGTATGTATCTACATACATGTTTAAGCTACAAAAGATAACCTTGGATGTTAATTTATTGCTTTGTGGATTTAATGCTACCAAATGTCAAATAAAACATCTCATATTTTATTAAATAAACAAAATGTTTGTACAATACAATTACAAGCTACATTGAGATTTAGGGCATCAACCCTAACAATCTCTCACTTGCCCTAAAGCTAGCGGGTGTACAATATACAAGTCATAAATATACAAGTACACAAATCAATTGAAGAAACCTTGTAAAAGGACCATAAGCGGAAATGCATCGTCCCAATTCCCAAAATTTCACATAACATAATTTTACAAAGAAACAACGAGTATTATGCATTTAATTAAATAATTACAGCATGTTTTAACAATTTACATAAGAATTAAAATATGGTTCAAAACCCTTACATTTGAAGAAACCAATCTTCACGTGAAATCCCTCAAACACCAATTAGGCACAACAATAAAAAAAACCTCCATATTCTCTGGATGAGAATCCAGAAAGAGTGGTGCTCTAGCTATTTTGGTGAGGGAAAAGAGGAGGAAGAAGATTGGGATTTTCGTAGAACATTTCTGTGTTGAGAGGAAGACTCTTTCTATCGTTTCAAAAAATTGCAACAATGAGCAATCATCCCCACTCTCAAGAAGTTTTTCTAAAATTTAAAAAATATTTATTTATTTTTAATATAAAATTATATATATGTATATATAATAACTACCTTATCATATAATATATATATATATAATATATATATATATTATATTATACTATATATTCAATTCAAATATAACATACAATCTACAGTTTCTATATTGATTAAATACAATATAATCTATAGTTTCCTTTATCTCACCAATGACATTTAATGAAAATCACATTTACATTAAATTTAACAATATGAATCAAATTCATATAATTAATCTTTGAATCATATTCAAATATTTATTTCCTCTCTTTAGTATTATAATGTATCAAATACATTACAATAATTATAATTTAAATTAATTATAGCATATGTAATTAATTAAATCCCTCAATTAATTTGAACAATTCAAATCAATAAAAAAAAAATGATTCTCATTAAATACCGTTGAGCTACCGAGTGGACCTCATGGACCTGTAGCTTGAAGCTCCAATGGTACGTGAATAATTAATTAAACTCTTTAATTAAATTATTCACCACCCATTAACTATTGAGCATTCCATTAAAGACCGACAGCTGCACTCTTTGCACTACAGATATATTTCTGTGTCAACTGGATATAACCAATTAACAGTATAATGACCCTTTACAAATTGCTCATAAGTACAATTGGGCCAAAATTACTATTTTTCCCATATAGTTACTTTTAACTCCTTAAGTACCACTAATCCCGCTAATGAACAATAAATCATAGTCCAACTATGACCAAACCCCTCTCGGGTGAGGAGAGGGTGTGGTGTCACATTGTTCAAGCCCCGAAATCAGCCTTTAAAAGAGCAATTCATCTATTTTATCCAGACATTGGGTAAAGAGTAAATTCCTTCTTGTGTAGTTGTATTCCCAGCTCCCTAATCAGACGAATCCCCAAAATGGTAGGTTTGTTGAGTTGGAAATCTAGCCACTCTTACCCTCAAAGAACCGCCTTCATAGACAGGAGTTCACAACTCACTAAGGATTCAGGTCATGTTATCTATGGTCATCCTGGTGAAATGTAAATCTCTATTATGAACCGCGTTAAATAATGAGACTAATTATTTTGTGGTCTGGTCTTATACAAACTCCTCTGAATAGAATATCCCTACTCACATGTCTCCACATGAATGATCATGATCAAATCATTTATATCACTTTACAATAATTGTAACATCTACAAAGTGGGTCATACTCGTAGTATCACCAAGATAAGGTATCTAGCTTTATCCATCTACTATAGACCATTTAGGTTATCACTTAAATATGATCCATCTGTATGTCTCTACATACACATTTAAGCTATAGGTCTTAGTTTATTGGTTTGTGGCTAATGCAACTCAAAAAATGACATAAAATGTCACATATTTTATTACATAAATAAAGTGTTTATACAATACAATTATAAACTATAGAACCCTACGAGATTTAGGGCATTAACCTCAACATCAATAAACTTGAGCATAAAATGCACCTAGTATAAAATCTCCCACTTGTCCAAGACTAAATGTTGACTATCCCGTAGACTCATACTCTATAGGTGAACCTTAAACACCTTAGTTGTGAAGGCCTTTGTAAATGGATTAGCATTGTTATGCTTCGAAGCTATCTGCGTGATGATCATGTCCCCTCGATGCACAAGCAATGTTGTGCTCCAAAGCTATCTACATGACGATCACGTCCCTTCGATGCACAATCTCTCAGATGAGATGATACTTTCGCTCTATGTGTTTCCCACACTTGTGACTTCGAGGCTCTCAGGAATTAGCCATAACACCTCTATTATCACAATAAAGGGTGATGGGCTTTGACATATCTAGAACCACTTCTAGATTAGTCAGGAATTTCCTGAGCCACACAACATCCTTAGTAGCTTCACAACTGCTACGTACTCAGCCTCCATAGTGGAGTCAACAATTCACCTTTGCTTGGCAATTGTCCCTCCGTTAAGAGTAAACAATAATCTTGATGTGGATTTCCTAGGATCCTTATCAGTTTGGAAATCAGAGTTTGTTTATCCTGTAAGGATCAAATCCTTAGAACCATACACGTGAAGGAACTCTTATTCAAGAGTACCTATGAGCAGAAGGGGATCTTTCGAATTCATTCTGACAGAATTACCGCATATACATTCAAATATACTTTCATGATGCAAAAGAGATTAAGAAATCATACCAAATGAAGATTTATTCTTCACAGCGAGTCTGAAGCCCAACCGTCTACCTCGAATAGTCACCACTCGGACAGAAAGAATCAAAGAAGACAACACCACTTAGATCCCTCAGTATTCTTGGAGTGAGAATCCAAAGTATGGGCTTTGTTCGGATTTGGTAGAGGGAAGGAGGAAGAGTGACTGTACACAACGATCAAGCAAGTGGGAGAAGAGGTCGTCTATCGCTTAGACAAGATGCTTGATCGTTTAAGTGAAGTATCCGATCGTGTAGGAAAAGGTAAACGATCGTCTATACGATCGTGTAGGAAAAGGGTGAGCAATCATCTAATATGACCCCGTAGGAAAAACTAAGCGATCGTCTATACGATCATTTAGTAAATCCTGAGAGCTAAACGATCGCTTAATAAAAAGGTGAACGATCGTTTAGATAATAACGTGCGATGGTGTACTTGATAAGCGATCGCTTAACAATATTGTATATGTAAACGATTGTGCAGTCCTATCGTATAGGCACTGATTTTCTAAACGATGACACTATCTTTTTCACAATATCCGTGCACTTCGAGATCAACACACCGTTTGATATTTATAATGCACTCGTACGTTATTTTAAACGAAGAGGCGCTTTCCCATTTCCTTTGAAACTGTTCAATTAATGTGATCTTAACACATTCATAACTTATAAATTAATATCAAATATTAATTATAATATTTTTTTCCACTACTAGATATAAATCAAATTTATATCCAATTCCTCCAAATTAATGTATCTCATACATAAAGTTAATTATATCATATTTAATTAACTCGTTCAATTATATCATATATAATCGAACTCCCTCTTGTCAATTTGAACATTTCAAATTGACCTAAAAACGGACTCTCAATTTATATCCAAGCTACCAAAGGAACCTAATGGACCTATGGCTCGAAGCTCCAACGGTACGTAAATAGCTAACTAAACTCTTTAGTCACAATATCCACCATCCGTTAACTGCCATGCATTCCACTAACGAAGTTGAACTCTTCTTACCATATATATATTTCTATGTTCATTTGATATAATCAATCATGAGTACGATGACCCTTCACAGATGCTCGTAAGTACAGCTGGACCAAATTACCGTTTTGCCCCTATAGTTACATCTCACTCCTTAAGTACCACTGATTCCTCTAATGAACAATACAACATAGTCCAACTATGTGTGAACACCTCTCGGGCCATGAGAAGGTGTGCGGCGCCACATCGTTCAAGCCCTGAAATCAGCCCTTAAGAGAGCTATCTATCTTATTGCTCTTTGCCTCGGGGAAGGAGTGAATTCCATCTTGTGTAGCTGAGTTCCCAGCTCCCAAATCAGATGAGATCCCCAAAAAGTAGGTTTGAGTCAGCGTTCTGGCCATTCGCACCCATGCAAATCAAAGGATTGCCCTCTATGGCAGGAGTTCCCAACTCACTCAGGATTAAGGTCATGTTATCTATGGTCATCCTAGTGAAGTGAAGTTCAGTTATGAACAGTGTTATATAACGAGACATTAACACTTCGTGGTCGGTCTTATACAAACTCTTTGTATAGGACGCCCCGCTCGCATGTCCCTACACGAATGATTAGGATCAGATCATCTATGACATGTCACAACACTTGTGACCATTCCAAAAGCGGGCCACATCCATAGCGTTACCAGGATAAGGTTTCCCTCTATATCCATATACTACAGACCATTTTGGTTATCACTCAAGACATGATCCACTTGTATGTCACACCATACATGTTTGAGTTCACATACGATACACCAGAGATTTTATGTTTATTGGTTTGTGGTAAAATCTAAATGTGCAAAGTCAAGTAGTGAAGTAAATATCATTTATATTATACATCACAAGTGTCATACAGAGTTGTTTACAAACTACTAGACACGAGACTTTAGGGCACAAACCCTAACAATCTCCCACTTGTCCTAAAGCGAAGTGGGGAGTACAAGTAAACAGGCACAAAACAATAAACTAGGGCATAAAAACCCTGTGCAACAAAATCTCCCACTTGCCCTAGTCTAGCCATGGGCGGTCCTGTAGACCCATGCTCTGAAGGTGATTCTCAAACACTGTAGATCTGAGAGCCTTCGTAAACGAATCAACAACGTTTTCTCTAAGGCGATCTTCGTGATGATCACGTCACCTCGATGCACTATCATACGGATCGACTTTAACATGGCAACAGGTGAGAAAGTCTCCTCATAGTCAACTCTATCCACCTGGGTATAACCCTTTGCCACAAGTCGAGTCTTGAAGGTTTGCACCTTCCCATCAACACTCTGTTTGTGCTTGTAGATCCATTTACAAACTATAGGTCTTACCTCATCAGGCTGATCTACAAGATCCCATACTGAGTTGAAGTGCATCGACTCCATCACGAGATTCATGGCTTTGACCCATTCATCCCGGTTAACATCCTCCATTGCCTTTTTATAGGATAACGGATCCTCAATGTCGCCATCTGTCACCATAGCTAGGATTTCTGTGAAACCCAGATAGTGATTAGGCGGGTTCGTAACCCTCCCACTACGTCGAGGTTCCCTCAACTTTTGAGGTGGAACCGACCTACTAAACGAACTATCATCAACAATTCTAGTTGATGAATCAGGTTTTTCAACAACTCTTGTTGAAGTTTTAGTAGTTTCTTTAGAAAGCTCACTTAATAGACTATACTACGTGGACTGTGCTCCCTAATATGATCATTCTCCAAGAAAGAAGCGTTCGTGGAAACAAACACCTTGTTTTCAGACGAATCATAAAAGTAACCTCCTCGTATACCTTTGGGGTAGCCTACAAAGAGGCACAACCTCGATCATGATTCCAACTTCTTGGGATTTGCCTTAAGCACATGTCTTGGGCAATCCCATATGCGGAAGTGATGCAAACTAGCTTTACGCCCATTCCACAACTCTAGAGGTGTTCTTGCAACACTCTTAGCAGGAACATAGTTGAGAATGTATACTGCAGTCTTCATTGCGAAACCCTAAAACGAGTTCGGTAAGGAAGCGTAACTCATCATTGAACGAACCATGTCCAACAAGGTTCTGGAGAAATTAGTTGGCATTTAGATTGAGTTACGACAGTTTTAAACATCTCTATGTTATGGAGGAAACTTACGGCTAAATTTCTTAGCACATACAAATTATTTTTCCAGTTTAGCTGTACAAATTTCAACACCATCCTTACGAGTAAACACTTTATTCAATAGTGTAATTGTATTGTAACAGACACTTCACAGAAATCAGGTTTCTTTATAGTTCAGAAACTACAAAGACATCTTTTAATATAAGAAACCTATTATGTGCCTACTCTGAGACAACGTGCCTCTGTGCCTACTCTCTCGTCATCTCACTAGCCTCCAACTATCGCCAGGATCTCATCCTCTTTTTCTGCCTTGGCCTTCGACTTGGCAACCTTCTTTTCCTCCAGATAACGAGGACAATTTTTCTTCCAGTGTCCGTCCAAGTTACAGTGGAAACATTTTCCTTTTCTAACCAATGGTGGACACTTCTTTTAGGCGACAGGTGGCGGGTTAGTAGGCACATTCCCTTTCCCTTTACCACCCTTCTTTTTCTTCCCCTTTTCAGAGTTAGAAGTTGAAGGTGCAGACTTTGTTCCTGAGGTCGATCCTCGATAGAACTTTCTAGAGGACGAGACAACATTTGCCTCACTTCCCTTTTCCTCCTTACTTTGTAGCAAGGATTGGTAAGTCTGTAATATTTTTTAATAGAGTGGTAAGGGAGTAGTCCACTTTGTTAAGAATCGTATTGCTAACAAAGTGGAGGAAGCTCTCCGGCAATAAATGCAGGATAATGCTAACCTGACTGTCCTCATCGATTTTAGACCCATTCATCTCCGCCACGTTAAAGTGGACCATCATTTTCAGCACATGTTCATAAACAGAGGTTCCTTCCTCCATTTTAGAGCTGAAGATGCATTTAAGAGCCTCATGCTTGAGCTGTCCAGACGGCTGTCCAAACATTCCCTGCAGGGACTCAATGATCTCACATGCTGAGACAATGGACTCGTGTTTCTTGGCCAACACGTCACTAAGATTGGCCAGAATGTAGGCTCGGGCCTTCTCGTTTGCCCGTGTCCTACACTCGTACTCTACTTGAACATTTCGAGTAGCGTCCTGAGGTGGAATAGGAGGACATTCCTCCGTTAGGACAAACTTTAGATCCTCGATGATGAGTATCATCGTGAGCATATGATTCCAAGTTGAATAGTCGAGGCCATTCAATTTTTCGGCGCTTAGTAAATTGATAGTGGCTGAAGCCATTAAAAACGTTACTGGAAAAAAAAAAAAAAAAAAAAAAAAAAAAAAACCTTTTATAAGACTTTGCAAAAACCACATTTTAATTAACCAATTAATTTTTAGCAAAACAGATTCCAAGTACCCTAAGTGAAAAGACTTCTATTTTTCAATGATGCCCTAGTGAGGTAGAACAAACATCACCGATGGGATGATCGGATGGCCCTTCACTGGGATGTGACATTCTCAACCATTAGGCAGAACCAACTCTTGGAACTAAACTTAATAGCCACCATTTGTTTGGTACAAAATAGTTAACCCTTAACAATCCTATGTATGTATAACCCCTCGTTTTCGGCCCCAGAGTCCCGCCCTAATGTGGGTAAAGATAGATTAGAATAAGAGACTAAGTAACCTTATCATCTTACAGGAGATCAAATAAAGAAACGTGCAAAACAACCATCCTATAGGGGAACACTCCTATACAAAATTATATATGGACTAAATTAATTACAACAAATTTAAAAGTAAAGAGAATAAATTGTTAGTTTAATAAAAGTAAACAATAAAAAAAAATATTTGGGAAAATCACCTTTCTAATCCATCAGTTTTTGTGAACATGTGCATTTGATATTTAAAGTTTTAATTTGGCCAATTTAGTCCCTCGATTTTGAAGAATAGGTTAAGAAGGTTCTTATTCTTATTTTTTTTAATTATATATTTATATTATTATTTTTAATATGGAAATGACAATAAATTTTAGAAAAAAATAGTTTCTTACTCCTTTTAAACCTATTCTTCAAATTGAAGAGGGAAAGTATAAAGAAGAGTGAGAGATTATTTTTTTTATTTTTTATAACATAAAAATGTCTTCTAATATTTAAAATAATAAAAATTAGGTTTAAATGTTACTTTGGTCCTTGTATGGCTTTGTTCATTTTGGTTCCTATATTTTTTAAATGTTCATTTTGGTTCCTATACTTTCAAGTTTTGTTCATTTTAGTCCATGTAATTTTAAAATATTTATTTTGGACCTTGTACTTTCAAAAAGTAATTATTTTGGTCTTTTCATTTACAATTCTACTTCATTTTTAAGGGATCAGATGGTCACTTTTTGAAAGTTCAAGGACCAAAAGGAACTAAAGTTGAAATACAATAATCAAAATAAACATTTTGAAATTACAAGGACCAAAATGAACATTCTAAAAGTATCGGGAGCAAAACGAGCTAAAATGAAAAGTACAATGACCAAAGTAATATTTAAACCTAAAAATTAAGGTAGAAAATAAGAACAGAGACATTTTAAACATGTTCGATAACTAAGTTAGTCAAATTCAAACTTTAGTGACTTAAAAATGTATGTTTCCAAAAACTTAAGAAATCAAAAGGTAATTGTTTGCACGAGGTTTCTAGAGAAACTTGTTTCGTGGAGTTAAACTTGTGTTTGTGTTGATTTGATATGATATGGTACGATGTCTAGTACTTGATCCTCTGATTCTCTCTTGGAAGAGTCTTCTGATTGTAGAGAATTCTCCCTAGGCTCTATGTCCCCTACAAATGAAAAAAAACTCCTCTAACGAATGAAAAAAACTCCTCTATTTATAGAGTGCTTTGGTGGGTTTATAAAGTTCTTTGATGGACTTTGTGGGCTTGGGTTTGGTTAGTTTATTGACCTAGACTTTGGACCCAATTAATTGGACTTGGATCTTATTTGACATTTTGATCAAATTAAGCCAATTATTTTATTCAATCCATCGGCACGTGATCGGAATTTTTCAATTTATATCTTTCATTTCAATTTAGGACACGTGCCAATCTTTAATTGGATCTAAATTAGATGATTTAGTAATTTTGCCATTAATTTGATAAATGATATGACAATTTGAGATTCGTCAAAAAAAAAATTTATTAAACAAATGCTCCCTTTTTGAGATTTACGCACATGTACAATGTGGATGAATCTCGAAAAAAATAAAGATGGAATCAAAATACAAGTTATATGTTCTTAACCTTGACTCCAATTTGATTTGCCAATTTAATCAAACTATGAATTTTAGTACATATGTTTGATTTGAATTTTGTGAATATTTGACACGCTATTTTTTGTCAACTTATCAAAATTATAATTTAGATTAAATGATTTTTTTTACATAAATTTTGATTTGAATTTAATTAGAATTTATGATGTACTTAATTCAAAATTCAATTTGGAGTAAGATTTGGACTTCTACACAAGGTGTTTGGCTTGAACTTGGAATGAAGCTTAAAGATGAAATTTGAATTTCACTATATTTTATTTTGGGACAAAATTTTGGATTATATCCCTATTTAAATTTGAGATAAATTGAAGGTATTATTTATAATTTAATTTGACTTGAGGATAAAAGTTTAGAGACTCAAATTTGGAATAAAATTTGGAATATGACCAAATTCTGGTTTGAGATAAGTTTTAGGTTTTATCCTCAATTTGATTTGCTTTAATTTGAGAATAAATTTAGAAGATTTAGATTTAGGCTAAAATTTGGAATATAAACAAATTTTAATTTGAGATAAATTTGAGGATATTATGACTCGAGGATAAATGCCAAAATTTGACCAATAAATTTGAGGGAAAAATTGATAAAACAATTTCCATAACAATTTAATTCAAATCAAATTAAATTAAAATTTATTTCATGAATTTTAGATTTAAAGCCAACCCGATTGAGATTTGATAAAAGAGTGTTTTTCAACAAACTTATTTTTTTAAAAACATTTTTTATAAAGATAGATTAAAATACAGTTAAAAAACTATTTTAAATGATAGATCAAATACTTTAATTTCTTTACAAATGACTCAATTTTTTTTAGAAGTCAGAAACAAAATTTGTTTGAAGCAGATGCACCTTCTTCCATTTATTTTTTAGTTCAAGGTCTGTAGTGGCGTCAGTTCTTTTTTTTAGACCTCAACAAATTGCATACCTCGTCAATGGTGGAACGCTGGTCATTGTCCACCGTCAAAGTTCTGTTCACCAGCGTGAAGAAGAAGACATCGAGCGTCGTGGGTCTGGTGGTTGCTACAATACTACTTTGGACGAGGAGCAAACTGTCGTCATTGGTGTAGATGCATCGTGGATTTCTGGTCGAAGCGACGATCCACGATTGATGGCAGTGGCTGGGTTGTCCGGTCAGCAGCTGCGTTTTGGCGACGAACCTCTCAAGCATCCGTGGTGGCGTTTTGGCGACGATGGGTTAAGTAGCCAAGAGAGAGAAAATTCAAGAGTATGGGGCCGCTAGCGTGAGATTGAGAAAGAATGAGGGGAAATTAGGGCTTCTTCTTTTTTTTCTTTTTCAATTTTTTTCCTTTTGATTCTTTCTTCTTTTTTTTTTTCTTTACTTCTTTTTTCTTTTTTCTTTTTAATTTTTAATTTTTAATTTTTAATTTTTTCTTTTTTCTCTCTTTTTTTCTTTTCTTTTTTCTCTCTTTTTTTCTTTTATTTTTTTTTTTGCAAGCCCTCTTTTTTTTCCTTCCTTTTTTTTTCTTGTTTTTTCCTTCTTTTTTTTAAAATTTTTTCTTCTCCTTTTTTTACATTTACGTTTTTTTTTTCTTTTCCTTGTATATAATTCCAAATTACCTCTTTTCCTCCTCATCGGGAATTACAACTTTTTATTAACTTGCCCTCATTGTTTTTTTTTTTTTTAGGAATTCAAGTTACAGACAACTTGCATTCAAGACATACTTTATAAAAGGTGTGTGGTTTTTGTTCTTTCTTTTTGTAGAAATGCTTCGATACACAACCGCCGCCTTGACACACATAGAGATGATCCCAAAAAAGTCTAAACAACCCTATCATACCTAGGGATGATGTCACACCCCCAGTTAAACTAACATCTTATTAACCTATTTTGCTTATGCTTCAACCTATGAACCTGTATATCAACAAATCCATCATAGAATACAATTCAATTCATCTCCATCATTACTCTATTAACTACTTACCATTCAGAATGTAACCTAATGCAAACCAAGCCCTGACTCTACCTCGTAGAGCTTATTTAATTACAAACCAAACTCAGGTTAACACCTGACTAAGAGTATTTTAAGAACTCTTCTATTACATGGGAGAAAACAAAAATATATGAAAGCATGAGATGGGATGTTCAGTGAATGATATGTTTAAAGAACATAATTTTTTACTTTGGAATTCCATTTTGCAAAGCAATATCATAAATCATTTAGCATGTTATTCAAGTTTTAACTTAGAAAACCTTTTGGAACATATAGTCAACATAACACATGGTTTTTGTAAAGCAACTTAGGGAAAAACTGAAATCACTTTTACATTAAATTATAGGGTTTCTCAAACCTATGCTCCAATAAAATAAGGAATATCATTTAACTAAACAAATCATAGTTAAAACCAAAGCTTTCGTTTATAAGCTTTTCATAACAAAGTCATAACATATCTTTAAACATCGTTTCATTAAAATCTAGGAAAACATACTTCAACTTTACAAGACTAAACCATTCATACTGAAACATGAGAATAATACTACATAATTTTCCAGTAAATCCAGAGCTTAAATACATTTATCCATATAAAACCAAAAAGACGACAGTCATCTAACAATACTTTCATAAATCCAGGGTTACACATCAAACTTAGCTTAAGCATATAAATTTAGCACTTCAAAATACGTCATTAACACATTGCAAACTATTTAAATAAAGCATAACTTTGGCAAATCTTATAGAACATTCATATTTTACTTTGTACTCTTTTACCTTAGTTGAGGTAGAGCCCTTTTTGCTCATACTCTCAACGTCGATAATCTTACCTAATGTAATGTAGTTGCAATACCATCAGCGTCGTATATAATCGTATGTGCACGTAGATATGCCCCAAAGGCAATTATAACACTTTCCCCGGTGTCAAGATCATTTTTGTTAGTTCAAGCTTAACCCAAAACAAATAAAATTTGTAAAACACATAAAAACAACTAATTTAACAAGTAATAATAGTGGAAGCATGAGGTCGATCCTCAGGAAACCTCTTTTTACTAGCAAATTTGACTCTTGAATTCCTAATTGTGGGAAGATTTTGTTGAATTTTTAGAAACAAAGTAAAAATAAAACTAGGATTGATATGAATTTTGTAAGAGACTAATATTAGAGAGCATAAAAGTACTCTTGCTAAGATTTCAATGTAAAAGATCTTGGGGAATTATGTTGGTTAGTCTAATTCAATCATTGGCTTAATTGTACTTATGCAATTTAATTGTTCCATAACTCATTGGAGAGATGTTCTAGTGTCCCAATTAGTTAATTAACCTAAAATTGTCAATTAACCCTAATTTAGTTCTAAGATGCTTCCTAAAGACATTCCACATCAAATTCCTAAATTGCATTAATTCTAGGGTTTTCTGGGCTATGACATGCTTGAAATACTATAGAGTTCATTCAAGAATGATTTATTTGAATGTTCTAAACTAGTCATACTTTCAAGAAAACAGGAAAAAGTCCAAATTTTCATTCAAGATGTCTAGCTCTTGCACCTTCATTACAATTATGCTATAGAGTCATGTAATTTTGCATATAAAAATCTAACAAATTTGAGGTGTCAACTCATTTCTATCAAATCTTATTGAATATTAAAATCAAGAACAATCAATTACACAAGATGAAAATACAAGAAAAACCCTCAATAATTTACTAACCTAACAATTTCCCCAAGAAATAAGATTACCTAGCCGTGAAGTGGTAGATTCTTGAAGAAATTCTTTGAATCTTAAAAGAAATTGATACAATGATTGAAGAAATTATAGAAATTTCTCTCAAAACCATAAAAACGGATCCCTCAATCATAAAAATGGATCTTTCATTCGTAAAAATGATTTTTCTGCGTGAAAATGGCTAAAAAACTGCTTTTATGTCAAGGTTAATTATAGTGTTGCGATAGTGATAAGAAGCGTTGGAACGTTCCCATGCGTAGGCACACGCGTTTTTTTATCTTTCTATCAGTATCCGTAGCATTGCAATGTTGTTTTTCAGCGTTGGGACGCTGCCCTATATATCAGCATTCTGCCTTAACCTTTTAATAGGATAAACAATGACAGACAGAAGAAATCTACTTTTAATGATGCACAAAAGATGTCGGTTGGCAAAGAATCTACACATATTCAATTTTTTTTTTCCTTCTTTTCTTCTTTTCCTTTGATCCATTGCTCGGTTTTGACTTCTTTGGCCATATTTTTGTACTTTTTGCTCCAATTTAGTCCAAATTTATTGCGATGATTCCAAAATTCCTTCAAGACTATTTTACCTATAAAATTGACATATTAAACAAATCAATAGTATAAAATTGAGAGAATTATGTACTAAAATATAGTTCTTTTCAAGACCGATCAAAATACCCATAACTTAGCTATTGATCATCTCGAACAAGTAAAATTAGAAACATGCATTCAGTCAAACAAAATATGAATCACTTATTTGTTCATTCATTCGTATTATTTATATGCTCACTTGACTTACACAAATTTTGTTTTCATCTCCTTTTTCAATAGTCAAAGAAATAATAATGCAAACGAGCAAAAAAATTAAAATTTTACCAACAAACAATTGGAACTTATTTTTTAAAAGAAAATTATTTTACTAGCAAAATCATAAAAGAAAGGAGTGCAAAGCTTTAGTTTATTTAAGAGTCATAAGCTAGTGGAAAGGTAATATCTAACTCTTAATTCCTCTTCCCCTACACTGACGGTCTAAGATATACCTAAACTTGCAAAGTGTACCGTTATACTCACGCACACAAATCTTAATTGGTATGTCTTTTACCTAGAGAGATAGCTTTCACACTCACACCATTGGAAACCTATCTTTCTTTTCTTGTGGGCCCTAACTAGACACGATGGAGGTAGCTCTTTTCACCTCTATCCATGCACACATACGTTAGTGAAAGTTATGTTATTTTGCAAGTTTGCTTTATTTATTATTATTTTTTTTTTATGCTAGCAATACTAATTTGTTATCACTAGGCGCTTTTTATTCCTCTTTGTCTAGACTTGCTTCTAAAACAAATTAGTTATTTTCAAAAGCAAAAGTTGTCCTATCAGGGTGACAAAGAAAATCAAGTAGAAATGACATTTTTAAAAGTCTAAGATTCTAAATAAACATAAAAACAAAGCATTCGATTTTTTATGAAATTAAAAAGAAAAGAATTTTTATTTTGAAAAATGATTCCAAAATTTTGTTTGAAAGTTTTAAACTTTTTAAAATTTGGCTTGTATCTTACTAAAAAAACTGCATCATCAAAATTTCATTGATAAGAAAGAAATGATTGTGTAAAAATCAATTGAGAATATAAAACAAAATGAATGTGATTTTTTTACTTTGTATTTCTATGCATTCAATCAATCATACATTTATTCATTTATAGCAAAATGAGTAAAGAGTCATTTTATACATCTAGAAGTCATGGAGTATCTAAAAGAAATCATTATGAATCATTCTTAATATGAAAGCCATATTTCATCAAGAAGTCAAAAATTCACAATCTCAAAATAACAAAGTCATCATCAAGATATTAGAGCCATAAACATATAGTCAAGATATCAAAATATCAAAATAACAAAATTTAACTCTAACTTGAGCTCAGATGCTCAAGGGTTCCAGACATGCATTTATATCATTATTATAGAGAAAAAATTTTAATAGGCTCATTTTTTTATTCCAAAAAAATAATAATAAATATAAAAAAACATGCAATGTTTCCCACCCCTAACTTAACAATTGAACATTATCTTCAATGTTTAAACTCTGCATATAAGTTCAAGAACAAAAAGTAAGGGATGTAGAGAGAAATTTCCCTGGTTTTTGTGATTGATTATTATTTTGCTTGAGAGAATTCTTTGTCTTTTTTCTTTGAAATTTTTTTTCCTTGAGTTTACCTGAAAAGAAAAAGAAAAATCAATTATTCTTTCATTCTTTTATTTATTGAAAAAGTTTGTTAAGAAATGCATAAATAAGAAAAAAAAAAGAAAAAAAAATGAAAGTGAAAAGAAAGAGAAAATTCATCCTATTTTGCAAATTTGTTAGTGTCACTTGCTCGACGATGGTGAAGAGGGAGATCATATGTATAAGAGATTAGTCAAATACAAGTCCAATTGAACTTGGTTTACATGCCCTTTGTTGAAGAATTTAAGCCTATGCCCTTTCACCTTGAAAATTTTTCCTATTTCAAAACATCAAAATTCTTGGTCTTTTTAGGCCCTTTCTTCTTGGGATTCTTGAAACAACTATCTAAGAATTTGCTTCTCAAGAGATGGGAGAGTCTTGGACTCAATTCCTTTTAACTGCATTTTAAAAATAGAGCAAAAGTTAAAGGCCTTATTTTTGTTTTTGTTATTACAAACAAATTTCGGTTTAGAATCATGAGTTGAAGGTTCTTCTTTCAAACAATCATTGTTTTGAGATTTTGAATCTATTTTTAAAGTATCAATATTTTGGCAAAAATTGTTCGAGGAATTCAAATTATCATCTATTGAAGATTTTTCATTTTGGCAATTTTTAAGAAAAGAATTGGTTTCTTCACAGAAGTTTAGAGAAACATAAGAAGAATTTTGAGAAATCCAATCAAAGTCATAATCTATAGAAGGAACTGTCAAACAATTAAAATTTTCATACAACATGTAATCAACAACATCATCTATCTCATCGTGCAAATCAATTGAGCAAAAAGACAAATACTCTTCCGGGAATTTCATGGCATCATAAATGTTGAATGATTTTACTTCTCTATCAAATTCTACTGACAAAGACCCTTTATCTACATCAATTCTAGTTTTTTCAATTTTCATGAAGGGTCTTCCTAGTAAAATAGTAGAAGAAGACGGAATGTAAGCTTCATCCATTTTCAAAATATAGAAATCAATGGGAAAAATCAATTCACCTACTCTTAACAAGACATCTTCAATTATGCCTAGAGGTTATATGTATGACCTATCGGCAAGTTGTATGTAAACATTAGTCTTTTGTATGCCATTCAATTTTAGGTCTTCGTAAACATGGTAAAGCATAACATTTATTGAAGCTCCTAAATCTAGCATAGAATTTGAAATGATTCTTTCTCTTATTTTGTATGGCAAAGTAAACATCCCCAGATCCCTATATTTTTTAGGCATATCTTTCTTTAACAAAGCAGAAACATTCTTGCTAACGGTTACTCCCTCCTATTCTTTCCTTTTTCTTTTCTTAGTGCATAAGTCTTTTAAGAATGTAGCGTACTTAGGTATTTGTTAAATAGAATTAAGCAAAGAAGTGTTAATTTGTATCTTTTTTAACATTTCAACAAGCTCTAAGTCGGTATCTTCTCCCTTAGGTCTTGATAATCTACTAGGGAATGGTGCTTTAGATATATTAGGTTCTACTTTAGGAGGAGAATAATCACATACCTCGGGAAAAATAGGAGTCTCCTTTGGTTCACTTACCTTGCTCTCTTGTTCATTTATTATCTTTTCTTACTTATTTGAACAGGATTGAACCAGGTTTTCATCTTGAGAGGAGGAGGAAGGAATCTCCTCTCCACTCCTAAGAGTTATGGCACTTACGTTCGCTTGCTCCGGTTGGGCGGGAAGCTTTCCGGAAGACTTGCTTTCTTGCTTGCTTATACAGTTGCTAGTTGGGTTATTTGAGTCCTTAAATTGGTGAAGTCTTGCCTTGTTTCTTATTGGAAAGATTTTGTCTCCTGTTGGAATGATTTGGTCTCTTGTTGCAATTGAATGTTGTCTTTTTGAAGTTGATGTAGTTCCTATTAAAATTTCAAAAAGTGGTCAGCTAGTGATTTTACAACTTCTTCTAAAAGACATACTTAAGGAAGATGATAAGAAGGATTGATTTCGATTTTCAAATTGTCCTTTAGATCTTCACTTGAAGTTAGAGTGATCTCTCCACCCTTGATTGTAGGTTTGCCCATGCGGATCGTACTTCCTTTAATAGTCTCCTATTGCATTCACTTGAGCTTGTGGGCAAGCTTCGGAGTTATGTCCAGCCACTCCACATGCTCCACATGTCTTAACTTGAGGGAGACCGTCTTAAGCAACCTGTGTAAAAAGAGACACAAGATTAGAGACTTGAGTTCTAAGCTACTTACCTCTTTGGATTGAGCAATGTCATAGTCAAGAGTCCTTGATTTGAAATTATGAGAATTTTCCACCATGGTGGATATGAGTTAACTAGCTTCGGTGGACATCTTGTCAGCTAGAACCCCTCCGACGGCAGCATCAATGTTGCTCCTCTCCGATGGAAATAACCCTGAATAGAAATACTGGATAAGATATTGTTCAGAAATTTGATGATGAGGAAATGAAGTACAAAGTTATTTGTATCTTTCCCAATATTCATAAAGTGACTCTCCTACAACTTACTTAATGTCATAGATTTCTTTTCTAATATTGTGTGCCTTAGATGCAGGAAATTTTTTTCCTAAAAACTTATTTTTCAACCCATTTCATGTAGTCATGGATCCCACCAATAAATGGTACAACCAATCATTGACCACATCCTTCAAAGAGAAGAAAAGGCTCTAAGATTAAGTTGTTCTTGGGTTACCTCATATGGGTGCATTCCATCGCATACGAGATATTCACATGTTTGTGCGGAACCTCATCGGGTTGTCCTCTAAATGTAGGCAAGAGATGAACAAGTCCCGGTTTAAGTTTGAATGGAACGATAGTTCTGGGTACATTATACACAATGGTTGTTGGTTGTAATCTGGCTCTGCAAGCTCACACAAGGTTTACTCTCTTGTTTCTCCCATAATGTTCAATTGTGTTGGTTCTTCTTCTTCTTGTCTCAACTCTTCCAATTCTCCTTTGTCTCTTCTCATTCTTTTCCTTTGTAGTCGCCTCTCCTCGTGGTCAATATCTACACAATCAAATCACAAAGTACACTCCAAGAGGAGTGAGTCATGAACAAAAAGAAATTTAATCACACTAACTATTTTTGGGTCTTATTATTTCTCCTATATATTTTTTTTATTTTTTTAAAGGAATTCACAATTCAAGTACGCCAATTGCACAACTTCCCGACAATGGCACCAATTTGCTCAGTATCAAGATCGATGTCGTTGGTTTAAGCTTAACTCAAAACAAATAAAATTTGTAAAAAAACACGTGCAACAACTAAAACTAATATGTAGTATGTAACGACCCGACCCCCTAGGACTTAGGTTAGATCGTTACTAAAATAAATGCATGCATAAAATCTAAAACAACCCTCAGTTATGTTGAAATAAATGTTAATTAAACAAGAGAAGTTCAAAATACATTTATTAAATGTAATTGTTAAAACAATAATAGGGTAACCATTCATAAAGACTATTAAAAGTATATAAAAGAAATAATCTTTAATAATAAGTTTAAGACAGTAAAACTAAACATTAAGAAAAAAAAAATAAGGACTTTAAATGTCATGATACGGAAGCGTAAAAACTAGTCCCAGTGGCACGATCACGAATTCCGCCGCGCCATCGCCGGTGCATCACTACCCTTACCTGAAACGTCAACATAAGAAAGAATAAGCATGAAAATACTCAATAAGTAACCCCACCACTGGGGTCAGGCTAGGCATCTATGTTCTCTAGATATCCACCTATGGCACATAAGCACATAAAACAGACAAGAGACTGAGTCCTATCCTATTGTAGTTAAGTATGCCCACAAAACTGGTGAATCCCGAAGGAAACATAAAACTGGTGAATCCCGAAGGAAACACAAACTGGTGAATCCCGAAGTAAACACAAAACTGGTGAGCATCTAACTAATCAATGAGGATATTCACACAGTCTCAACGTTCTAAGAATCAACACCGTACAATTCTAAAATATACATGAAATCCTTAGTACCATTGCTCCATCACATACACATAATCCTCGACAACATATTACACAATATTCATGTAAACCTTACATCATAATTCTACAACATACAAGTATGCCTCAATACCAGCAGATCAGACGTCGACATATGAAAACACATACCATCACATACTAACGATTCTGTATTTAAACAATTCAGAACTCGTGCCAGAACATACTTTGATTCAGGTCATACTATCAATCAACATGCTAACAATTTACCATAACATACACTCACCATGCTAGCATATAACTAAAGCCTGGCTCGTGGACAATTCCAGTGGTAAGATTACTTACCTTAATCGAAATTCCACAGATAAACTCCAACAACCAAACGATGACCGCAATTTGAAGTAACGACCCTACCATACGAATACAACCATAAAATTTCAGTCCAACAATAATTGTGAAACCTCATATTCAAAACCACAATACCCCAAAAGCTTACCCAAGGAACTTAATTAACAACCACTCCAAAATCTCGACTCCAAAATCTCCCTCTAACAAATTCTAATTCCAATGAGCGACAACTTAGAACCTTCAAAACATGAATTAAATGAATGTTAAATCCAGTAATCAATGGGTGTCAAGAATCCTTCAAGAAATCCATCTCATAACATTGACCTTACCTAAATCCAAGATCTGTTCAAAACCAAGAGTCGGCGGCGGAAACTAGAGTTGAATGGCGGCCCCGTGACAGAAACTCGAGCAGCCCGTTGGACAGATCTATGGCAGCGGACCAGCGGCGCGGGGGTTTGTAAGGCTGGACGAAGGAATGGCACGTGGCTGCGAATGACGGCTCCTCCGGTTCGGGCTCGAAGCAGGCGGCGATGACTCGGACGAACGGATCCTCCGACTGGGCGAGATCGGTGCGACTCCGAATGGCTCTTCGGCTAGGCGAGATTTGTACAACTCAGACGGAGAGAAAAATGAGGGTATGGGGGAGTCACACGGCGCGGTCTGTGGTGGCCGAAGGGAGAATCGGCAGCGCAACGGATGATTGGAGTTTGGGCAATGAGAGAGGCAGTGACGGAAGAGGTAACAACAAGAGTGGAGGTTCCTTTTTGCGAGAGGAAGAAGGAGATGTTTGGTTTTTTAAAAAAAAAAAAAAAAGAAGAAGAAGAAGAAGAAGAATAACTAAAAAGGAAATAGTATAATTATATTTAATTCATTTCCTTATTCCATTTTATACTATTAAATTCCTTTCCTTTTCAAAAGAAAATTAATTCATGTCATTAATTTTCAAATTGAATTTTAAAATTGAATAATTTTTACGTCAACACTTAAATTCTCGCGCTTATACTTCAAATCCAAACTTCCAAACATGCTCAATTTCCAACTAATAAAGTTACTGAAAATTATATTATTATTAAATAAAATAAAATAAAATAACGTGGGATGTTACATAGTAATAGTGGAAGCACGAGGACGATCCCAAGGAACCTTTTTTCTCTAGCAAATTTAACTATTGAATTCCTAATTATGGGGGAGTTGAATTTTTAGAAACAAAGTAAAACTAAAACTAAAACTATGATTTATATGAATTTTGTAAGAAACTAATAGTAGAGAGCATAAAAGTACTCTTGCTAAGAGTTCAATGTAAAAGATCTTGAAAAATTATGTTGGGTAGTCTAATTTAATCATTGGCTTAATTATACTTATGCAATTTAATTATTCCATAACCCATTTGAGAGATGCTTTAATGTCTCAATTAGTTAATGAACCTAAAATTGTCAATTAACCCTAATTTAGTTCTAAGATACTTCCTAAAGATATTCTACATCAAATTCCTAAATTGCATTAACTCTAGGGTTTTCTAGGCTATGACATGCTTGAAATACTATAAAGTCCATTCAAGAATGATTTATTTGACTGTTCTAAACTAGTCATACTTTCAAGAAAATAGGAAAAAGTCTAAATTTCCATTCAAGATTTCTAATTCTTGCAACTTCATTATAATTATGCTATAGAGCCATGTAATTTTGCATACCAAAATATAACAAATTTGAGGTGTCAATTCATTTCTATCAGATCTTATTGAAATTAAAATCAAGAACATTCAAGAACAATCAATTACACAAGATGAAAATACAAAAAAAAACCTCAAGAATTTACTAACCTAACAATTTCCCCAAGAAAGAAGATTACTTGGCCATGAAGTGGTAGATTCTTGAAGAAATCCATTGAATCTTACAAGAAATTGACACAAGAATTGAAGAAATTACAGAACTTTCTCTCAAAATCGTAAAAGTTGATCTCTTAATCGTAAAAATGGGTCTCTCGTTCATAAAAATGATTTTTCTGCGTGAAAATGGCTGAAAATTTTCTTTTATATCAAGGTTATAGTGATACAACGGTGGTAAGAAGTGTTAAAATACTCCCTTGCATAGGCACATGTGTTTTTCATCTTTCCACCGGTATCCATAGCGCTGTAACACTGTTTTTCAGCGTTGCCATGCTTCCCTATATGAGCATTTTGCCTAAACCTTTTAATGACGGGCAAACAATGTCAAACAGTAGAAATCTGCTTTTAAACGCACAAAAGATGTCGGTTGGCAAAAAAAAATATTCATATCTTTCTTTTCTTCTCTTGCTTGATCATTGCTCGATTTTGACTTCTTTGGCCATATTTTGGGTCCTCTTTGCTCTAATTTAATCCAAATTTATTACAATGACTCCAAAATGCTCCCTGGACTATTTTACCTATAAATTTGACATATTAAGTAAATCAATAGTATAAAATTGATGGAATTATGTACTAAAATATTGTTCTTTTCAAGACCTATCACATTTTTACAGTGTATTCCAAGGATACCTTCATCTCCTTCAGTGTCAAGGTCTCGGATACCTTCATCTCCTTCAGTATTAGGTTTCATCATTAGAGTACTAAAACATGCTTTAATACTAAACATATATAATACTTGATTCTTTAAAAAAAGAAAAAATCCTTAGAAAACTTTGACATTCTAGTAGATAACATTACATAAAATATAGCATGTTAGGAACGCTCATGCTAATCAATTCATGTATAAAACATTGCATAACTTATGGTTTATAAACTTTCCTTTAAAATCATTCATACTTTTTATATATACTTGAAAACATTAGAACTTCTAACTCAACTAAAAAACATTTGTACATAATCATACTTTGAAGATATTGAAGAACATAGCTCATGCAAGCTAACTCATTGTTTACTATACTTTGAAAACATCAAACTCATATAAACTCAGACCTTGCATTTGAGTAAAACATCTTTTAGCCGTGTTAAAAAATTCATACTTTAGCTTTCTTTTAGAACCTCGATGCTTTAGATAAAATATGGATTCAACACTTAGTTATCATGGGGTCTATTATGCGTCCACCTCTAAGTTTTTAAGAAAACTTAACATATTTGAGTAACTAAATTCATCTAAAGCTTGTTTTGAACTCATTTATAAAACATATTATAGTTATGCATCTTTCAAACATGCTTAACTTTTAAACTAGTAAAATCATATACTTTGAAATACTTTTCGAGTTAGAAGCCAATCACACTTAGTTAGCTCCCTTCCTAGCCCTTTAAGTCTTGGGAATCCCTTAAGCTAACTCACACTCCTTCATCACACCATAGTTGGCCGCATGATCTCCTTTTGAAAGAATTA
Source organism: Benincasa hispida (assembly GCF_009727055.1). Taxonomy (NCBI): domain Eukaryota; kingdom Viridiplantae; phylum Streptophyta; class Magnoliopsida; order Cucurbitales; family Cucurbitaceae; genus Benincasa; species Benincasa hispida. The sequence goes on from NC_052357.1 coordinate 88,984,938, forward strand.
CGAACAAAATAGCGGAAGCAATTTGGATAAAAAAAACACTTTAATTGCACTAATTTCATGGATTAAGCATGATAGCTCATAAAAAAAATATGGGTTTTAAGAACAACAACCTTTGTAGCTCAAAATTCTCCCTATTCACTTGATGATTTTAATCACGAACATGTCGTGAACTACTGCAAGAGTCTTTCCCACTATTCTCCAACCTTAAAGTGGATTGTGGCATCCAAATATGTGATGAATTTTGAAGAATTTTGGAGTTTGGGTGTTCTTGGTTAAAAGAAATTTGAGAGGGAATTTTAGCATTAATTCATCAAGAAATTTACCTCAAATCTCATCTTCTTTTCTTCCATTTATAGAAGAAGCTATGAATGATAGGATTATCAACAAATTGGCAACAAATTTGTCAATTTGTTTGATGAAAATTATGTGGCAAAGTGTGAGTTTAAAGCGTATTTAAGCAAGGAGGTTAGTCAAATCTCCAACCAAATCTACTAACTAATAAAAAGAATTTCTTAAATTCAATTTTTTAATTTGAATTTCCCAAACCCACTTTGAATTTTTTTAAAAAAATTAAAATTAAAATTAACTTAAATAATTAATTTTAAATAAAAAAATTTGAATATTTGATTTAACATTTTAGTTAATTTTAAATATTTAATTAAACCTTTTAATTAAATAATAATAAATTGAACATTTTAATTAATTAAAAAATAATTAAACATTTTAATTAATTTAATATCAAATATTAAATTAATATTTTCACACTTAATCCCAACTTATCTCAAAAACTATATTTAAATCGAATTTAAATATTTCCCATGTTCCTTTATTGTTTAATTCATAATTAAATGACTTTTGGTTTAAGTATATCATATATAACTAACCCTAATTTCTTTAATTGAATTTGAACGTTTCAAATTTACTCATCACACTACTTTAAGGATTAACCCGATATGAGCTAGCTGGAAAACCTAATGGACCTATAGATTATGAGCTCCAACGATCTAAGTTTAACCGGCTAAACTCATTAACCTAGTTAACCAACAATCGTTAAACTACCGAGACACTTGATAACGGGCAGAAATGCACATTATCATAGTGCTAAGTTCTTAAACAATGTTGGCTTGCGTTGATAGAACATGTTAAATTATGTCCATTAAGCATCAATTTCATAATATTACGGCCGCATGCGTTCATCACATAGGAACAATTGATTTTTATGTTTTTATACATAATATGCGTTGGCGCAAGGCAAAAATTGTAATCATAGGAAATCATTGGTCAAGCGCAGCATTACCGCAAGGCTTTGCGGTGATCGTGTTTGCAAACATTCGCCCGAGAAGGATTGCCGCAACTTGGTTAGCGCAACATGGTGGACGAATCTGGGTGAAAGGATAATTAGTCGTGAGGGGACAGAAAGCTGATGACAGTCGAATCTGAATTAAGTTGACAGCCGCTAAGGATACAAGTACATTCAGCTTTTTGGTGACAAATATTCGGTGCATCAATAAGGGGAATTAAAGTCATCCCATCTGTGCAATCATGAGAGAGAAGCCACCGTTCACCCTGGATGTTCTATAAATACTAAGGGCAACTTTCAGAAAGGGGTTCAGCAGTTCGAAATTTCATACTTCAGTTCGCACGTCTTTATTCATAGTTTTTCTTTCGTTTTAAGGCAGACGCGAGAGAGGAAGGTGGTGCTGATAGATCGTTCCGATAAGCTTGGGAGAGCGTTGGATGCTGCCAGAACAGAGGGAGGGCCGACGCCTGCGGAAGCAAGAATATCTTTGGAACCGAATAGAAATTGACAGTGTAAAAGCCTCGATCAGCAAGGAATTGCTACCAGGCTCTTTACCTTTACCTTCCATTGTTATTTTGTACTCAAACTCATTTACAAAAATGGAATTTCAATCGCTATATCTGTTCACTCTCTGTTATTTACGCATGAGTAGCTAAATCAGTTGAATGAGTTGAGAAGCATTTAGTTAGCACAACTAGGAAATCTTCATTCTATGCGATGTATGCTTCATTCGTCCATTAGAGATACTCGGAAGGGTAGTCTAAGGACAGAATCTAGGCTTGGGAAGGTCAGGTTAAAATATAGGCTCGGGAGAGTTAGATTAGAACGCATAATCAAGAGATAGGAGCTTAGGAATAAACACTATTTATTATCAACGCATCGCATGCATCCTAGAGATAGGATATGATTGTATGCGGTCACCTTGCCTTTATGCATTTTGCATCATCGCATAGGACAAGAGTAGAGATTTAGGGATAAGCTCTATGGACACTTTTGCATTCAACACATACGTCCTAGATTTTGGAGCATTGCATTTGCATTGGAAAATGACTTGCTGTGCATGGTTGTAGCATGATTACATAGTCTGACGCATTCCCAAGTAACGCTAGCTAAAGATCTTCCCAATCCGTTCATCCGCATACTCAGTGCATCTATCACACTTCTGACTTTTCTCAAATTCGCCGCATTAGTTTATTTTTCATTAACGCAATCAACAACAAACCCACAATTAATTGAGTTACCGGTTACCGCAAAGTTTTTATAAAAATTACCATCACAATCTATTTTCACAAGTCCCTGAGTTCAACCCTGGACTTACCAGAAAACTTAGTGGAATTTACACTTGGATTCCGCTGAGGAAACTTGAGTGCACAATGTAATTTCACCATCGCATATCATCCATAATTTCACTTCATAAAATCAAGCATCAACATTCTACTAAAGTCCAGTAGCTGCACTCTTTACTATAGATATATTTATGTCCATCCCTAATCAGTAAGTCAATCATTCATAGGTCGTAATTACGGTTGGGTCAAAATTATTGTTTTACCCCTGTAATTACTTTTTGTTCCTTAAGGTTCACTACTTCTTTAATGAACAACTAGTTTGTGATCTATCCACCAAACTGAGTTCCTTTAAAGCCAGTGAGAGGGTGGGACCCTTTGTTTGAGACCCGGAGTCAGCACTTAACGGAACAACCTTTCTACTACCTCTAGAAGCATGTAGGAGTGAATTCCATCTCGCACCTATGTTCCAAACTATCTACCTAGTCTTATCCCTGAAATTGTGGGAGGAAGGGGGGGAGAGGATGCTTATTGAGCGCCGAACTTAGTATTGGCATTGATGCCCTAAATCTTGTAGGGTTCTATAGTTTGTAATTGTATTGTACAAGCATTTTTTTTATTTAATAAAATACAAAATGTTTTATTTGATATTTTGTAGCATTGAACCCACAAACCAATAAGCTAACATCCAAGGTTATCATCTGTAGCTTAAACATGCATATAGAGACATACAGGAGGATCATGTTTAAGTGATAACCTAAATGGTTTGTAGATGGATAAGGTTGGATACCTTATCCTTGTGACACTACGAGTACAACCTGCTTTGTATATGTTATAATTATTGTAAAGTGCTATAAATGATCTGATCCTGATCATTCATGTAGAGATATATGAGTGGGGGTATTCTATATAAAGGAGTTTGTATAAGACTAGACCATGAAATGACTAGTCTCATTATATAACGCCGTTCATAATTGAGACTTACATTTCACTAGGATGACCATAGGCAACATGACCTAAATCCTAAGTGAGTTGTAACTCATGCCTATGAGGGTGGTTCTTTTATTTGTATAAGTGAGAGTGGCAAAATTGTCGACTCAACAAGCCTACTATTTTGGGGATTCGTCTGATTGGGGAGTTAAGAACACAGCTATACAAGACGAAATTCACTCCTTCCCCAATGTCGAGGTAAGTAGATCAATTTCTCCCTTAAGGGATGATTCCAGGGCTTGAACAATGTGGCACCACACCCTCTCCTGGCTCGAGAGAGGTTTGGTCATAATTGGACTATGACTTATTGTTCATTAGAGGGATTTGTGGTACTTAAGGAGTTAGATATAACTATAGGGCAAAATGGTAATTTTAGTCTAGTTGTACTTACGAGCAATTTGTGTTGGGTCATTGCACTATTGACTGGTTATATTCAATGGACACAAAAATATATCTATAGTGCGAAGAGTGCAACCATCGGTCTTTAGCAGAGTGCCCAACAGTTAATGGATGTTGAATAATTTAATTAAATGAGTTTAATTACGTTTCAATCTACAGGTCCATAAGGTCCCCTCTGTAGCTCAACAGGGATTAAATGAGAATTAGTTTTGGATTAATTTGAATTGTTCAAATTAATTGAGGAAATTAATTATATGTGATATAATTAATTTAATTTAATTCTATATGATATAATTACTATAATGTATATGATACATTATAATATAAACTTTATTTGAGAGGAAATAAATATTTGAATATGATTCAAATATTAACTATGTGAATTGGGTTCATATGATTAAATTTAGTATAAGTAGAATTTATATTAAATACCATGCATTAATGAGAGAATGAAAAATATAGGTTATATTGTATTTGATACAGTCTATGAAGTATAGATATTTCATATGAGATAAAGAATCCGTATCAAACACATATTAGATACCAATACTTCCAGATACTTCCCAGATACGTATCTGAACACGCGATTTGACGTATCTATTTCTATGCGTACCTTTTTTTAAAGAAAAAAGACAAGCAACTCATCTAATCTTTCCCAATCTAAAACTAGGCAACCTATTTAAAAAGCTCACTACTCGAGTCCAAAACTAAAATGAAAAAAATAAATAAAAGACCAAACCCTAGAATCATATAATCTTCATCTTCACATTTGAGTCTCCACAAAGTCCACCAAAATATAAACCATTTGGATATCTTCAACAATTCAATGATTCTTCGTTTATCTTCATACTTCTCCATCTAATCTGCTTCTTCTTCTTTGTAATATGAGTCACTTTTCTATTGTATTTTATTAACTATTGTACTTCAACATCTTAGATGTTGCTTTTTTTTGTATTGTATTTCAGTGTTTGTATTATATTTTGTGCTATTATTATTAACTTATATGCTAAATTTATCTATATCCTAGATTTAGATAAGAAAAAGAAAATATATCTTCAATGTATCAATATCCTCGTTTTTTAGAAATATATATATTTAAAAAAAATACAAAAAAAAGATGTATCCTTAAACGTATCCGTAACTTAGTTTATTAGAAATTGACGAATTGGCGTATCCGATCGTATCTGTATCATGTAACCGTATCTGTGTCTATGCTTCATACTTCATAGGATAAAATATTCAACTATTATATGTTATATTTGATATAACAGAAAGTTTAATATATATTATATGATAAAGTGGTTATCATATAAATATATATTAATGTTTTATTAAAATAATTTTTTCTTTTATTTATTTTCAATTTTTTTAAAAAATAATTTTGGGAGGGAGTTGTAATTCACTCCCCTTTTTCTCTCTATTAAGTGCATGAGCGGGGAAGTACAATTTTGTAGTTTTCTTATTCCATCTTTTGAGTTTTACAGATATTCATAGAGAACTAGGTGAAAAACATTTTGTTTTTTGATAGAAAAACTCTAAGAAAAGTTCCTAAGATCTCACATCTCTTCCTCTCAATCTCTTTCCCTCTCTTCCAAAATACCAAAAGCCATAACTCCTTGGATTCTCATGTTAGAGAATACAAAGGAAGCTTTCGTGGTGGTGGCCAATTAGGATTTCGAGCACATTGCAATTTTGGAGAAGGAATTACGTGAAGAAGATTAGATCTTCAAGGGTGAGTTTCTCCTTATCTCTATTTTCTTAATTTCTATTAGCATGTTGTAATTTAAATTAAATGCATAATTCTTCTATATTTTTCTGTAAAATTCTTGTTCTGTAAAAATTGGGATTTAGGATCGATCCATGCTTTCGCTTAAGGACCTTCACCGGTTCCTTCAATTGGTATCAGAGAGGAGCTTTTTGCCCAAATTTTTCCAATTTTTAATAATGATTTTTATAGTTTCTTTGTGAGATTTTATCATTCTATATATTTATGAATGTATAGAATGATTGTTTACAATTATGGATGTTTTTGGATTGGATATAGTCTTTACAACCTTTAATTTTATAAATTTGATTTGTAAGTGCCTGTGTTTTGGGCATAATTCATATTATAAAGTCTGTATTTAAAGTTTACTAAGTCATTCGCCATCGCAAGGTACATCCCTTAAGAAAAGTATTTAGGATAATATACACCAGATTATGTAGTACTTATGACCATAATTGACATGTTTTACTGGTAACGAAAGTTGCTAAAAGCTGGTTGCAAACAATTGCCAGGAAATGGTACGTGTTAGGGGAAGAGGCAGTCACAAGATTACCAGAAGAGAGCACGTTCCTGAAAGGCAGAATCTTATGGTTCAAGATCAAAATCCAGTTTAGGATCAACACCCACATGGTGAGGATCTGCAAATTCAAGATTCGCAAGTTCAGGATCCTTCGGTACCAAAAGATCTCTTGCCGCCTAGAGCTTTTGCACTATGTGTTATGGGAACCAGTATGTGGGCCTTGAACAGAAGAATTCGAGTAGACCTCACCAACAACAAGGTTGTGTTTACTCAATAACCCTGCAGGAGGCTGAGAATTCAGGCACTGTTGTGATAGGTACACTCCCGATCTTGGGACACCATGCGTTGGTATTGTTTGATTCTGAATCATCCCGTTCATTTATATTATCAATATTTGATAAACATGCCATGTTGGAATTAGAGCTTTTGTGCTATGTGTTATCGGTATCCACTCCGTCTAGAGAAATTATTTTAGCAAAAGAAAAGATAAAAGTATGTCAGATTGAAGTAGCGAGTCGTACACTAAATGTGACTTTAATAGTCTTGGACATGCGTGATTTTGATGTGATTTTGGGCATGGATTGGCTAATTGATAATCATGCCAGTATAGACTGCTCTCGCAAGGAGGTTATTTCTAACCCTCCTGCAGAAGCCAGATTTAAGTTTAAAGGGGTTGGAACCGTGGTCCTGCCCAAAGTAATTTCAACTATGAAAACCAAAAGGTTGCTTAACCAAGGTACCTGGAGTATCTTGGCCAGTGTTGTTGACACTAGAGAGCTTGAAGTCTTCTTTGAAGAAAATCAAATACAAGGATTTCCATGAACAGCGGAATGATCTTTCCAAATTTCAATCGTATATGAACATTACAATTATAATAAAAAAAAGGGAAACATACGGCTATGCAAAATACAGAAATTACAACATGTTATACAAAAGATCAAGGACAAGAATCAACACACTTTTGTAGACTCATCTTCAAGATCCTTGATCATGAACGCTCAAACACCGCAACACAGCAACCCACGAACATTCGTCCAACACGACCACTATATTGCACGAACATCGTGCACTCGAACTAAGCGATCGCCAAGGTCACAAACACCCTGAACACCACGAACAACCTCCACAGAACCTTGACAGTGTCGAGTTGAATATGACACCACCAAGAAGGTTACCTTGGTATTCTCGGTTTTAGAATTCAGAGGATGGGCTCTGTGTGGACTTGGTTTGAGGCAGAAAACCGGAGGAATCACAATCGTGTAAACAATTGAACAAGTGGGAGATGGAACAACCTATCATATAGGTCAATGCCCAATCGTTTAGGAAAAGCTATGCGATCGTCTAGCAAAAGCTATGCAATCGTTTAGATCATCACTTAGCTGTGTTTCTATCGCCTAAGAACACTCCATGATCATTTAGCTAATTCCAAGTTGTCACTTAGTAAATCTAATTTACTTGACAATTATCCATGAGAATTTTCCGAGATTGAAAATCTCAAAAAAAAAATTTCAAAAATTTTCTCTTACCAAAATTAGGAAAACATTTTTTCTTTTATCTCACGGTTATCATGTAACCACCAATAACCTCCCACTCAATTGGTTATTAGAGAAAAAGAAATAATTATCCAATAATTAATATTATTATAGATATAAATGATAACTAACTTACCATAATATATTTATAACCTATAGTTTTCATATTTCATCTCATGAAACATACAAACCATAGCTCTTTTTCTATTTCATGGCACTTAATGTAAATCTCATTTACATTAATCCTCCATTAGATGTATCTCATACATCATACCGATCGTATCATATATAATCAAATTACCTCTTCAATTTGAACATTTAAAATCAACACCAAGAACTGATCCTCAACTTGAATCCATCGAGCTACCAAGGGGATCTTGTGGACCTGTAGCTCAAAGCTCTAACGGTACGTGAATAACTGACTAAACTCTTTAGTCATGGGATTCACCATCTGTTAACTGCCAGGCACTCCACTAAAGACTAACAGCTGAATTCTCCTTACCATAGATATATTATGTGTCCATCTTAATCAATCAGTAGTGCGACAACCCTTCATAGATCGCTCGTAAGTATAACTCGACCAATAACCGTTATGTCCCTATAGTTACATTTAACTCCTTAAGTACCACTGAATCCTCTAATGAACATAAGTCATAGTCCTACTATGACTGAGTCCTCTCTTCCAAAGAGAAGTTGTGGCCATTATGTTCAAGCCCTAAAATCAGCCCTTAAGGGAGCAATTTCTCTACTTACCCCTGCTTCGGGGAAGGAGTGAATTCCATTTTGTGTAATTGAGTTCCCAGCTCCTAGATCAGATAAGTGTCCAAAAAGGTAGGCATGATAAATCTGGCCACTCTCACCCATACTAATCAAAGGACCGTCCTCAAAGGCAAGAGTTCTCAAAACACTCAGGATTGAGGTCGTGTCATCTATGGTTGTTTAGGTGAGATGTATGTCTCTAGTATCAACGACATTTTATACAGAGTCTAGTCATCTCGTGGTCCGGTCTTATACAAACTCTTTGTATAGGACACCTCGCTCGCATGTCTCCACATGAAGGGTCAGGATCTTCCATCTGTAGTAGTTTACAATACTTGAACCTCTATAAAGTAGGCCATATTCATAGTGTCACCAGAATCAAGTATCCCATCTTAATCCTTATACTACATACGTATTTAGGTTATCACTTAAGGCATGATACATTTGTATATCTCATATACATGCTTAAGTTTACATAAGATAACCATGGAGCTTCTTTTATTGGACATGAGTAAATGCCAGAATGAAATAACAGTTATTTTATTCATAAAAAAATGTGTATAATTACAAACAACGGGACTCCGAGAGAATTAAGACACCAATCCCAACATTCTTAACTTCAGAGCCAGTAGTGAGAGACTACTCAGATGTTTTTCCAAAGGATCTCCCAGGTTTGCCATCACATTGGGAGATAGATTTTGCTATCAAGTTGGAGTCAGGCACAACTTCTATCTCGAAAGCTTCGTACATGATGGCTCCATCAGAATTGAAGGAGCTCAAGGTTTAGTTGCAAAAGTTGTTGGATAAGGGTTTCATCCGCTCTAGTGTGTCACCGTGGGGTGCACCAGTACTTTTTGTGAAAAAGAAAGATGGATATTTGCGTCTTTGCATTGACTACAGAGAGTTGAATATGGTGACTATAAAAAATAAGTATCCATTCCCCAGGATTGACGACTTGTTTGACCAGTTACAAGGAGCTACAGTGTTTTCCAAGATTGATCTTTGGTCAGGTTATCATCAGTTGAGGATAAAGGATAGTGATATTCCTAAGACAACTTTTTGTTTGAGGTATGGGCATTATGAGTTTATCGAGATGTCGTTTGGTTTAATTAATGCTTCTGCAGTATTTATGGACCTGATGAATAGGATGTTCAATGAATTCCTTGACACCTTTATGATAGTTTTCATAGATGATATTTTGGTTTATTCCAAGACAGAGACAGAACATGAGAAGCATTTATGAAAGGTTTTAGAGACTGAGGGTGCAAAATTTATATGCTAAGTTTTCCAATTGTGAGTTTTGGTTGGGAAAAGTGTCCTTTCTAGGGCATGTGGTGTCAAAGAAAGGTGTATCTGTTGACCCCACAAAAATTGAGGCAGTTACGAGTTGGTCTCACCCTACCATAGTCAGTTAGGTGCACAGTTTCTTGGGGTTAACGGGCTACTATCATCGTTTTGTGATGGATTTTTCTCGCATAGCCACTCCTCTGACTCAGTTGACTCGAAAAGGAGCTTCCTTTCTTTGGAGTAAGGCTTGTGAAGATAGTTTTCAGGATCTCAAGTAGAAGTTGGTTACTGCTTCAATTCTCACCGTACCGGATGGAACGGGTGGTTTGTTATTTATAGTGACGCCTCCAAGAAAGGGTTGGGGTGTGTGCTTATGCAGCAAGGTAAGGTAGTTGTTTATGCCTCTCATCAGGTAAAGAACCATGAACGAAACTACCCCATACATGATTTGGAATTGACAGTAGTGGTTTTTGCCTTAAAAATTTGGAGAAATTACTTGTATGGAGAGAAGATACAGATTTTTGCCGACCATAAAACTTTAAAGTACTTCTTCACTCAGAAGAAGTTAAACATGAGACATCGTAGGTGGTTAGAGTTGGTGAAGGATTATGATTGTGAGATTCTGTACCACCCAGGAAAGGCAAATGTAGTGGCAGATGCTCTAAGTAGGAAAGTAGCCCATTTAGCGGCCCTTATTACCAAATAGACTCAGTTATGCAAGGACCTTGATGTTGGGTTTTATGTCCCAAAAACTCGTAGTTTGTAAAATGATAAACATTTTCTATTATCAATATACTTGTTTTGATCTCATAAATTGTATGAAAGTCTAAATCCAATAAACTAAGACCCATGACTATTATATGAGTACTTGAACTTTATGTGGAGACATAAGAGTGGATCGGGTTCGAGTAAATAGTCAAAATGATCTATGGTACATGAATGAGGTTGGGTACCTTATTTTGGTAACACCATTGGATGTGGCCTACTCTATAGTTGTTACAAAGAGTTGTAAAGTGCTACATACGATGTGATTCTAATTCGTACATGTTATGACATGAGGAGTGGGAGCGTCCTATGCAATGAGTTTATATAAGATCAGAACCAAGAAATAAGTCACTCTTACTTTATAACATTGTTTACTATTTAAGACTGACTATTTCACCTAGATGACCTAGGTAACTCGATCTTAATCCTAAGCTAACTATGAACTCCTGTTTATTTGGGATTGCCCTTAGATTTGCATAGTTGAAGGTTGTCTCAACAACGTCGACTCAATAAGATTCTCATTTCAGGAGTAAGACTGGATAGATAGTTGGGGACATAGGGTGCAAAATGAAGTTGTTCACACCTACCCGATTTAGGGATAGGAGAAAGGTTATTCTCTCAAGTACTGAATCTAGGTCTTGAACAAGGGGTCTCACCCTCTCAGTGGGCTAAAAAAGTTTGGTTTAGTGATTGGATCACAAACCAATTATTCATTAGAGGATCAGTAGGGACTTAAGGAATAAGACGTAATCTCGGGGGTAAAACAGATATTTGACCCAGTCGTTATTATGAATAACCTGTGAAGGGTCGGCTTGCTTATTATGGTTAAATCATGTGGACATAATATATCTACAGTGAGGGGAGTGCAACTATGGGCTTTAGTGGAGTGACCCATTAGTTAACGAATAGAGATTAATTTGGTCTAATGAGTTTAACCAATTTATCTCGGATCATTGGAGTCCATGATCTGTAGGTCCACGAAGTCCCCCTACTAGCTCGTAACAGACTAGCTCTAGAATAGCATGATAAGTTAACTTGCAACGTTCAAATTAGAATTAAGGGAATTAGTAATTATATGAGATAAAATTACATGTTTAATTTAAGAATTAAACGAAATAGGAGAATTTATATATTTAAATATGATTTAAATATATAAAGATGGATATGTGTTAAAATTAATTTAATATTTGATATTAAATTAATTAAGTTTTATTTAATAATTAGTTTATGAAATTAATTAAATTTTCATTTTTAAAATCAAAATAGATTTTATAAAATCAAATTTTGATTTTTGAGATAATATTGAAAAGGAAAAGACAAAACACACAAAATGGAAAAAGAGGTTTTTCCATTATCCATCTTTGAAGTAACTCACACAAAATGCAGTTTCCTTGCCTTGTCTTCTCCAAGCATGAGCTGCAACTCATGCAAGTCTCTCCTTTGCATGTTTATCTGCAATATAATGAAGATATTGGAGTGAAAATCAGGCATGCAATCTATAGAGATTTTGAGAGAAAATTGGTTTGAAGAAAGAGTTCTTCAGCTAGTTTTCTGCAGTGGGCATTTCTTCTTCTACCCTTGATTCAAGTTTGTTTTGAGTCTCACAACTCAATCGAGAGCACCAAAAGAGTAGTGGGGAAAATTTTAAGGTGGTCTACGACAATATTTGGAGAAAATAGCAGCTGGTGAAGGAGCTTTGAAGAAGTTCTACAAGAGGTATGTCTTGAAACTCACTTGTTTCTGCAAAACCATGCTTTATATTTTGCCAAAATTAGTGAATTTGAGTGCTTAGATGATCCTTGTGCTTTCGCTATTACTGATACAATCTTACACTTGAATGGGCTGAGATTTCATTAGTAGTGGGGGGAAATCACTGCACAATTGGCACAGTTATTGGTGCAACCGAGTATGAGACAGAGAATTATTAATGCTCAGCGAAGTGATCCTTACCTGGTTGAAAAAGTGAAAAAGGTGGATTTAGGACAGGGTGGTGAGTGCTTCATGTCTGCAGATAATGGTCTTCTTTATCGAAGACGCCTATGCATACCAGTAGACAGTGACCTCAAGAACAATCTGTTGTTGGAAGCTCATAGTTCCCCATTTCCGATACATCCTGGCAGTACCAAGATGTACCAGAACTTGAAACGTTGTTACTGGTTGAATGACATGAAAAGGAAGGTAGCAGAGCAGGCTTGTTGCAACATTTGGATGTACTGGAGTGGAAATGGGAGAGTGTGTCTATGGACTTCATTAAAGGCTTGTCGTGAACAGCAAGGGGTTTTACAGTGATTTGGGTTGTAGTAGACAGACTCACTAAGTTAGCTCATTTTCTTCCACAGAAGTCTACTTTTTCGGTGAGTAAATGGGCGCAGTTATACATGAAAGAGGTAATAAGGTTGCATGGCGTACCTGTATCCATTGTGTCAGATAGAGACCCTCGTTTTACATCTAGTTTTTGGAAGAGTCTCCAATCAACGTTGAATACTCGATTGGATTTTAGTACAGCCTTTCACCCATAGACAGATGGTCAGACAGAGTGTTTAAACTAGACACTGGAGGATATGTTGCACGCTTGTACGTTAGAGTTTTCAAAAAGTTGGGACTCCCACCTGCATTTGATGGAGTTCACATATAATAATAGATACCAGGCTACTATTGGCATGTCTCCGTTTGAAGGCCCTTTATGGGAAGAGTTGTAGGTCTTCTATATGCTGGGATGAGGTTGGTAAACGAAAATTGCTAGGACCTAAGCTAGTACAGACCCTGAATGAGGCAATACAAAAGATTAGGGCACATATGCAAGCAGCCCAGAGCAGAGAAAAGTTATGTTGATATTGGGCATAAAGACAGAGTTTGAAACTAGTGACAAAGGGTTCTTGAAGGTGGCTACCATGAAAGGTGTTCTGAGGTTTGGAAGAAAGGGAAAGCTAAGTCCACGGTTTATTAGGCCTTACGAGATCTTGGAGCGAATTGGCCCTGTGGCTTATCGGTTAGCAACGCCACCGTCTCTTTCTACAGTTCATAATATTTTTCATGTCTCCCTATTAAGAAATATGTAGTAAATCAGTCTCATGTAATAGATTATGAACCATTGCAGTTGAATGAGAACTTAAGTTATGAAGAGAGGCCTACTCGAATTCTCGCCAGGGAGATGAAGACTTTACGCAATAGGGATATAGCACTTGTGAAGATTTCGTGGCAAAATCACCAGTTCAAGGAGGCTACATAGGAGTGAGAGGAGGAGATGAGAGTCCAGTACCTCGAGCTTTTCCAAGAATGAACTTTGGAGGACAAAAGTTCTTTGAGGAGGGTAGAATGTGACATTCCAAATTTATTCATCATTAAATTCAGTATTTTGTAGTAATTGAGAATATTTTGGATTTTGGAGGTTAAATTGAATTACTATAAAAGGATGATTCAATTTAAATTCTTGCTTAGGGAAGAATTTTGGAATTTAATTTTGATTAAAGGAAAAAATTAGGATTTATGTGTAATTGTTTAAATTTTAATTTAATTTGAGAAAATTGAATTAGAATTTGGAGTTTTGAGTTCTTTTTGTACTTTCTAGACAAGATAATTAAATTAAATCGATTAATTGTGATAATTAGTTTAAAGTATTCTTCCCAAATAGGATTTGGATATCTGGATTTTTTAGAAGGAAAAGGAAAGGGTTTAAGTTGCTTTAAATAGGTGAGTTGGGTTAAGATTTATTTATGAGTTTTTTTTATAAAAAAAAAAGAGAGAGAGAGAGATTCTCTTCACGTGCACCAGATCCCCCCTTCTCATTTTTTTTGTCCTTTTTCTGTGCGCGTGCCCTAGCCACCTGAAGTCGCTGTCGGGCTTCAATTGAACGCCACCACCACCGAGCGTCATGGTCGCCATTGCATCCCAGACCGCCGCAGTTCGCTCGCAACGATCACCGGTCAACTTCGCAATGCGTTTTCATTCAAGCCAAGTGCAGTCTCATCTATCGTCGTCGCCTATCAGTTCGATCGTCCGGCTGTTGGGAATGATGCCTTAAACTCTTGTATCCTGTAGTTTGTAAACAAGATTTTGAACAAACACTTGTGATGTATAATATATGATATTTTCTTCATTTATTGTCTATGAACATTTGATGTTTTATTGGCTTTACCACAAACCAATAAACTAAAATCCTTGGTTGTCGTTTGTAACTTAAGCACGTATGTGGAGACATACAAATGGATCATGTCTTAAGTGAAAACTAAAATGGTCTGTAGTATATGGATATAGGAGCGAAACTTTATTCTGGTAAAGTTACAAATGCGGCCCGCTTTGTAGAATAGTTACAAGTATTGTGACTTGCTATAGATGATCTGATCCTGATCATTCATGTAGAGACATGCAAGCAGGGGCGTCCTATACAAAGGAATTTGTATAAGACCAGACCATGAAGTGTTATAGTCTCGTTATATAACGTCGTTCATGACAGAGACTTCACTTCACTAGGATGACCATAGGTAACATGACCTTAATCCCTGTCTCTTATACACATCTAGATGTGTATAAGAGACAGCTTCTGGGCTGATTCTGAGGCTTGAACAATGTGGCGCCACACACCTTCTCATGACCTGAGAGGTGTCCACACATAGTAAGACTATGTTGTATTGTTCATTAGAGGGATCAGTGGTACTTAAGAAGTTAGATATAACTACAGGGGCAAAACGGTAAATTCATCCAGGTGTACTTACAAGCATCATTGAAGGGTTATCGTACTGTTGATTGGTTATATCTGATGGACACAGAAATATATCTATGGTGAGAAGAGTTCAGCTCTCGGTCTTTAGTGGAATGTCTTGCAGTTAATGGATGGTAGTCCAAATTATTGGAATCTTGAGTAGAAATTTGGATAAAATCAACATTTTTTTTTTCCTTTTTTTGGTAGTCCAAATTTTCTTATTTTCAAAGTAAACATTTATGCATGCATATAGTAACGACTCTATTAGTTGTCTTAGAAAATCAGATCGTTATAGTTACTTTCATCCTAATTTTGAGTTTGTGAAATATTTAATTAAATTAAATCAATGCTAACATTACATATTATTATTATTATTATTATTACCAATTTCCGTCGGTCATTATCCTAAAAATAAGAACGTCGTTTCTTTCCCCTAATTTTGGGAAGCTGAAATATCTGAAATTTTGACCTTTCCATTCTGTGCACAGAAATCGCTGGGTTACGGCGACGGGCTGAAGGAAGAAGCTCATGGCGGGAGAAGAGGTTGCTGGTCCGGCAGGCCCTAAGGTTCTCCGTCTCCTCTATTTCGCCGGCGCCGGATGTAATTCTTCGATTCACCTCTTTTATTTTCTGTTTTCGATTATGTGTTCTCCTATTCAGTTTATCATTCCATTCCATTATGTTATTCAGTCATTTTCACCATCGCGATAAACAAGTGGCGGGAGATCGAGCGTAATTCTCTGTTGGAACAACAGCAGAAGCAGCGGTTGAATCATCAATTGTCGGAATCTCGTAATGATTCGGTGCAGAAAGTCGTCGAGTGATCTTAGGTTAGTTTGTTATATTCTTGAATTTCTCAGGTTACATCGCTATTACGATATTAGGATAATGTTGTTGGATTCATAATTGATCATCCTGTGATTATAACTCTGGTGTGAGGTCTACCCCTTTTCTACGGATCACGACTCTGCTTACTTTCTGTAGCAATAATGGAAGCGGAAAACCCTTTTGATGATGTAGCTTTATCAACTATCGCCTATTAGAAGAGAAAGGTGTAGTGATTACACTAATTGAGTGCAAACATATTGAAAGTGTCATTGATGACTGAGGGGGAAGAAACAAACCTCTTTGAGATTAGAATTGTAAAGAAGAAGTAAGTGGGCCGTAACCAAAAAAGAATGGATAAAAATGGTTACCTATCTTTGACTTCTGTCTTATGAATTGTGATTGAGGTGTGCAATATGTATTGTCTTTTGTGATACAGTAGAGAAAAGGGAAACACAAACATATTGAGGAAGAGAATAAGCTCTCAGTCTGGCACACTAAGGCCGAATATTTCATATATATAGCTAGGTTTAAATGGTTACAAGATAGTTGTAAATCAAGACTAAACAAATAAATAATAAACCAAATTCAGATCATCTAAGCAGAATATAAAAAGGGCTTGATTGATAATTTAGTCTAGCTAACATCTTTACAATTTAACATGCGTATTGGCACCTTGAATTGTGGGATTCTGGCCCTTACACAGAGTGGTTCAGGCTTGTATCTGTTGTTGACTTGAAAAATGCTGTTGTAATTACACAACCAAGTGCAGCGCAGCATGATAAGCATGTTCTTTTATGCAGACTAGGCTAGCAGTAGTATTTGTTTTTTTCTGTCTTGTTCTTGATTTCCGTCTTTATCATATTGAGGATGAGCCAGAGAGGACATTATTTGAAAGAGAAAAAATAGTTGAAGTAATTAACTTAAGAATACAGCAGAAGTTATTGACTTTCTAGCTAGTAAACGAGGGATTTTTCTTTTGTGCAAGAGATTGGGCAAGTTTTGGACTTCTAGTTCATTCATTTGATGTATACCCCTTGGATTCAAATACCGTATTGTCTCATCTCAAAACAAAAGGGTGTGTAGTTGACTTTTTTGAGTGGCTATCCTGTCCCTTAGTTCTAATAATTCCCTTCAATTTTAAGATAATGCTTTCCTTTTCCACAAGCCAAGATTTCTAATGGACTTTAAAAAAAATGAGGCCTTAAGCATTTTCGTAGACTTTGTTGCGATAGCAACTAAAGTTTGTATAATGAAAGACTAGCTTATCCAAATTACTGTTCTAGAATATTTTATACTTCACCAAAACATCCTTCTAGGCACATCTGCATTAGTATGTCCTTTT
Source organism: Benincasa hispida (assembly GCF_009727055.1). Lineage (NCBI taxonomy): Eukaryota > Viridiplantae > Streptophyta > Magnoliopsida > Cucurbitales > Cucurbitaceae > Benincasa > Benincasa hispida. Next base: position 89,002,407 of record NC_052357.1, read on the forward strand.
CAATTCAAAAAGTGTCATGATAATTATTTTTATAATCAAAGCTTTAATGCTTTTGTGCTTGATGTGGATATCTTTCGGTGACAGTCATTTTATGGTCATTTGCTTAGTTCCATTACAAAGCTACATCTGCCAGAAATCCTTTGGACTTACATATTTAATTATAATTCATTTCTAGTGGAGGAATTATTGTTCTACACTCTAAATTTTATCACTAATATAACTTATTTTCTTTAAAATAAAAGAAATGGAAGGTATCCCAGAACCTACAAAGGACAGTTAATGTTCTCCTGTTTTATGCAAAATACGTAGATTTAATACTTAATTCAAGGCCCTTATTTTCCCTTTTAAGCTAATCCTTAGTGTTTACATGTCAGGGGTGCTGCTCAAGGATCTTAAGATGCTTTCAGCTCATCAGTTAAGTCCCTCACTTTCCACAAGATTTATCGTCATTGTTAAAACTTAAAAGTACATGTAGGATTTATCTATGTTTTTTAGCTGTGCTGCTGGGTAGATTTGAGCCAACACCAAGGAAATGATGTCTCTGTTAATAGTACTGTGTTTTCCTTCGTCCCTAATCCAGCCATCTCTTCTGTCTCTAATCTCTTTTATATGTACAAGTTCATCATGCTCTAAAGGAAACATCATTTTCAACTTGTACTACCAAAAGCGTTTCTAGTATTAATTTCTCCTTTGCTACCTGTTGGCCAGTTTTGAAGTTCATTTCTAATTGTCGTCTATGTTCTTTTTTTCTTGGGGAAAAAGGAACAATTCATTGATATTTCTTAAATCATTCATCCATATTTTAAAACAAGTTTCAAATTTTAACTTTCTTTTAATACCCAGAAAGAGTAGTAAATTTTCTAACATTGTTTTAGATTACATGAGTTAATTCTCACGTGTCAGAAGATGAATCTCATATGTTCTTAGAAAGTAGTAAAAAACATGATACTGTGGTTCTGAATAACAATTAAGTCTTTGTTTTGCATAATTCTTGAAAGTTATTCTAAAAAAAATGTCATCTATTAAACTTCCATATGCATGTTGAATAGTGTTTGATTTGGAGCAAGAGTGGATTTAGTATGAGTCCAGGGGGGCTTGAGCCACTCCTCAACTCTATGTTCTTTATAATATATACAACAAAACTAACACGGTATTATAACCACTAGTTAGTCCAGTGGTAAATTTGTCTTCCAACTCCCTTTAGATCTAGGTTTAAGTTTCACTCATTACGTTTATTTTTGCTAAATAATATAAAGTCTCCCATCAACCAAATTTCTGGATTTGGATTTAAGTGATTAATATAAGTTCACTTTTTGAAGAAGGATATGTCTGTATTATTGTCCCTCACCCCCCCCCCGAGGCAGATGCATCTGTATCGTTTGCTTTGAAAAAAAAAAGACCTTTTTCTTTAATGATGGTGAATTTTGGAGATTTATTGATGTTAATTAAGCAATCAATATTAAACTATGCAAAGACATGCACTAGTCTTAAAATCCCTATAAATTCTGAATTGAAACATGATAGGACATCAACATTATTATTTTTATTTTATTTAATAATTTTGTGTAATTTTGTTGTTTTAAAATTTCATTCTTTTTATCACGTATTAAGTAGAGCATATTTGGAATTTTGTTATGATTGATAATGCGGCATTAGAGTTTCACTCGAATGTTATCTAAAGTATTATTGTGGATTACGATGATTAAGTTTTAGTCTTTTAGCTTTTTCTTTCAAGTTTTGGCAAGAGTTTAATTTTTTGCAATTCATGTGTTGATTTGTATGCCAAAAATATTTAAATAGTATCATGTGAAGTGTCTGAAATCTTGAGCGAAGGAATATGTTATTGTCTCAAGGACTTTGATCTCAAAGCAATTTCATGTCTAACCCAAGAAATTGAATCGATATACATATCAAACCACCTCTCATGATACATAGATTTTAAGTTAAGATTTGGATAACCTAAATTGAAGATTAGATGAAATAATCTCCATAAACTTCTGTGTGCTTACAACAATCCCTCAAGTGTAAAAAATCTAGCTACTCATAATCAAAACATAATCAAAAAGTCGCGAAATTTTCCATAAAAAATAACTCTTAAATAGGGAAGGGAAAGAAGAAGATATATATGTTTTCATGTTGATTTTTTAAGACCAGCTCAATCACCATGAACCTGAGCCAAGCATCATCTATTTTCTAATATAGTTTTAAATTGAAAAGACATTTAATGACAATTACTATTCAGTCCAAACTTATCCCAAAGACATGATTTGTGAATGTCCCAACCAATCTAAAAAAAACCGATATTCGAAGTCTCTTTATAGAACCCACAACAAAAATTATCTAAATTTATTCTTTGCAAGATCCTCCCTTGATTACTTTTACTAGAATTTTGGTTAATTTTTTTATAGCAAATATCAATTTATACCCCTGAATTTTTTAGGTATGTCAATTTTACATCCTAAACTAATAATTGTATCAATTTAAATTTTGAATTTGGGGGTTATATCAAGAACTTTGAGAGTTGAATCAATTTAAATCACAAACTAATAATTGTATCAATTTAAACATAATAGAGTTTAAATTGATATAATTATGAAAATTCATGACATAAATGGATGCACTTATAAAAGTTCAAAGTTTAAATTGATATAACTCTCGAGTTTAGGGGTATAATATTGATTTCAATATTTTTTCAATATCTTCTACAACTTACCAATATGTGGGTGGGGATTGAAACTTTTAACCACTTGAACAATAGTTCGTATTCTTATGCCAGTTGAGTTATGTTTTCGTTGGCTTGTACATCAATCTTTTAGCTTTAATTTCAATTTTCTTAGGTCTCCTTTACATACAAGTGAAATGAGGAATAGTTGTAATAGAAAAAACAATAAGGAAACAAAATAGCAACTGAAATGAAAATTGATCAAAATAAAATCAATTAGAATGAGAATGTTACTCTTAGGATGATTATTTACTAATCTCTCACATCTCATATATAATATCGGTTTAACCTTTTTCTAAGACTATAACTTGCAAGTATTGGTCATACTGATTTTTTTCCTCTCTTTTTTCTCTTTTAATTTAGGAATTGGTTCTAAAATTTAAAAATTAAAAAAAAAATCTGATAGAAAAAATGTGAAACTATTTACCGAAATAACAAAAAAAATCACTTGACAGATAAAGTCTATCAACGTTTATTAGTGACTTCTATCAGTTTCTATCATGATAGACACTGATAGACTTCTATTAGTTTCTATCCAAGGAAATTAAAATTTTGTTATTTTGTATAAATAGTTTTCCATACTTTTCTATTTTTGAAAATTCTCAAAAAAAAAAATATATATATATATATATTAACATCCAACTCACATTAATCTTATTTCATATATAGTGACTTTAATATCTTTCAATCGTACATACATAATCAGAATAAAGAGCGATTAGAATGAAATCAATCAGAATAAAGTCAATTGGAACAAAATCGATCATACTTCATAATGAGAATCTTATTCTGATGTAATTTACTTGGAGTTTAATAAGATCGGAACTAAAAAATCATTCATAAAGTTAGACTATGAAACATATATATATATATATTGTCAGAAATAAATATATTATAATTACTTAAAGGTTACGTCATTGACACATTAAATCATTATTAAATGATATCTCGTAGAACTTTTTATTTTATTTTCTCCTACAAACATTTAATTTTATTTAATATTAACAAATAATAATTAACTAGAAAAAGAATTGCATCAACTAAAATGGTAAAAACAAAATTTTTATAGATCAGTTTTGTTTTATCTGTATCTTATCTAATGCAAATATTATATTTTAATTAGTCGTATAATTGAAAATCAAATATAGTTTTTATAGAGGCAGATGCAAAATATCAATAAAACCTATAGTATTGACATATATAAATAATTTGTAAATATAACAAAATTTAAATTCAACTTTCAAAGTCTATTTCAATCGTTAATAGAAGTCTATTAGTGATAGAATCCTTTAATGAAAGATTTTGTTATATTTATAATTTTTTAAAAATATTGATATACGTTTTAACCTAAAAGTACTATCCATTATCTAATTGTTTAAAAAAAAAAAAAATTAAACAATTTGTGCCCTGAAAGATATTTTGATATCCTATAGGAGTAAAATCGTAAAAGTAAAAAAAAAAAAGGTTAAAAGAACTTACAAAATAAGGAATGCGAATAAAGGATGCAATTCAGATATTTTTTTTTATAAAAGAGAAATGAGATTTTTTTTCAGTGTTAAAAAAAAACAGACAACCAAATAGACAACCATCCCGAACAAAACTACATTTTTGAAGATCGGAAGACTCTTGGTTCTCCATTTTTTTTTAATCAATTGATTCTCCAAAGCTTTATGCTCTATAGCGTGCGCCAACGCATTTTATTTGCGATGAATATGAGAGAAGAAGATAATTCTCATTTCAATATCTCGAGCCTTTATCATATCAATAAAGAAAGAGACTTAAAAAATATCAAGTGGGCCATCTTTCAAAAGTTTCATAACCTCCAAACAATCATATTCAACTAAGATATTCGAAATATTAAGTGATGAAATACTTTCACATCCGAGACATATGGTCATTGCTTCAAAAATCTTCATTTCACTATAACAAGGAATGAACTTCATACCAGCAAGAATAAATGACCTAGATGATCTCGAAGCACCCATCTTAGATTGCTTAACTTGGTGACGGGACTCCCAACAGCATTAGTATTTAGCTTCTATAACAACATGTAGGAGGATACGACCTAATTAGAGCACGATTTCCTGTGGGACACTAAAGAAAAAGAACAACTCTTTGACATAATATAACAAAATTGACAATTTAAATGCGGATAAATATTTTGGGGAAGATTTCAATTTATACCCCTAAATTTTAGGAATGGTATCAATTTAAACCATAAACTAATAATTGTATCCCTTTAAATCATAAACTTTGGCAAATGTATCAATTTACGTCATCTATGTTTTGCTTGGGAAATCAACGTGAGAAATTTACAATCATATCAATTAAAGCCTCAAACTTTCATAAATAAATTAATTTAGAGTTTTATTCATAATTTTCATTGAGAATCATCCATACATTTATTTTAATCGTCCATTTTGTGAAACCGACATTTGAAAAAATCTATACACATTTGAGAATCAATACATGGATGATTTTGAAACGTAGTTGTAATGAAAAATTTGAGTTGATTGACATATGAAAAGTTATGAGTTTGATTGACTCAAATCATAAGTTGCACACAATATTAGATCAAAATCTAGAAGATGACGTAAATTTAATTTATTTATAAAGGTTTAGAATTTAAAGTGATACAATTATTAGAACTTTAAATTGATTAAAAAAAATCTTCAAAATTTAGGAATATAAATAGATATTTATTCAATATTCTATGATCTGAAAAGTAGAAAACTTTAAATAAAAAAAGACTGTGGAACTCAATAAAGAATACAAATAATGGATGTGATTTGTGAATGAGATTGTTGAAGATTTTTTTTTTTTTTCTATTTTCAGAAAAGGAAATGAGATTGTCAATAGAGCGATATTAAATATTTATAAATAAAAATATTGTCAAATTGATTAAAAACTGAATATCTTTTCGATCACTTTTGGAGAGGAGGAAAAAAAAAACCCGAATCTCTTTAAATAATTCAAATGTAAATAAAGATACAAATTTTAAAAGAAAAAAAAAATCCGTTAAAAAATGCGCATCCGGGGAATCGAACCCCGCGTCAGTACCGTGGAGGGTACTATGATACCACTACACTAGATGCGCCTTCGGTGTTCAAGGGCATGGGTACTTGATTTATAGTTTTTAATACTTCTTTAGGTTTTTTAAATAATTTTTTAAAAAAATTCTCCTTTTTTAATATTTAAAAATCTATCAATACCATATAAAAAAGCTTACAGAGGAGAAACATTTTATGTTCTCTTTTTTCCACTTTAATTGAGAATCATTAGGATATCTTACCTAATTTCACATTTAAATCGTTAAAAAAATCATATTTTATTCTCTAATCTCAAATTCACGAAGAATATGTTACAAAAATCATATTTTGTTTTACTAATCTCTACACTTTATTTAAAGGGATTTTAAAAATAAATCACATTTTATTCTCTAATCTCTTTTTCATGCTTGTTTTTAGAAAAAATTATACTCTATTTTACATTAAATAAAGGGAATTTTTTAAAAAATAAATAAATTAAATTAAATTATGACTTAGATATAATTTTTTTCTATAAATAACTAATTTCAACATCTCATTTTGCATGAAGTATCTCATCTCTATTATTATTATTTTTTTTTTAATTTTGTTAATGGACTTCTTTGTTTTCTTTTTTTATATATATATATATATTTTTTATTGTAGCCTTTTTTTTTATTTTGTTAATAGTAACATCTTTACCAATGTTTATTCTCCTTAAGGAATTTAATTTCTCTGTTCAAGTATTTCTTCTATGTTGATATCACTTCTCTATCTTTTCTTGTTTATCGCATGTCATTTTTTTTTCAATTTTGTTCACTTTTAATTTTGTAAAAACTTGTTGAGTGATTTAATATAACACTTTTTTATATGCTTTTGTAATATTTTCTATATGTCCAACAAATTTATCTACTAATTCTCACATATTAAAGAAAGTGGAGAAAATACCTCGTTTTTTTAGGTTCAAGAAATTTCTCAAAGTTCAAGTAATCTAGAGACTGACAAAGTAACATAGAAGAGAGTAATTGTTTTAATGCTTTTTTAATTTTTTTTTCACGTTTTAATTTTTAAAAATGTATAACGATGAATTTAGGGGTTTATAATATTTTTTTTATTATCTTTACATGCTCTTTTGTTCTTTTTCTTTTCTCTTTTTATATTTGTCGTAATTGCACACCAATTCATACAAAAACTGAAATAGAGATTAAAATCAAGAAGAATAACGTTGCAAATCAAAAGATATTAAGTTCTTTGGGTTTTGTTTGCATACAAAAAAAATTATATTTTTGTTGAAATTTAAGTTTTTTAAAAGTTGAAATTATGAGGATAATCAAATCATCTTTTTCTTTCAACTAAAAAATAATTATTATGAAAATTAATACAATAATAGAAAAAAATAATATTTTATTTTAATTAAAGTTTCAAATTAAAAGAATAATCACATTATCCAAATCAATATAGATAAGATTATAATGAAAAATAACAAAAATAATTTTGTTTAAATTAAGGTTTAAAATTAAGAGAATAACCAAATTATCCGATCAAAATAAATAAAAAATAGAAATATATTTTGGTGTAATTTAAAGTTTAGAATTAGGAGGCTAAATCATCCAATAAATAAACTATTAAATAAGAATAAATTATCACAGTATTTTTTTAAAAAGAAAATCTTGATTTAAATAAAAGTTTGAAATTAACAAAGATAATCAAATCATTAAAATATAATTTAAAAAAAAACTAACAAAGAGATTATTATCACGAATTTTTTTAAAAAAATAAAAATAATTATTTTGATTTAATTTAAAGGTTAAAAATAAGAGGGTAATCAAATAATCCAATAAAAAAAAGTCTAAAAATAATAAGAAATGATTATCATGAGACTAAAAAAAATATAGTTTAAATTAAAGTTTGAAATTAAGAAGATAATCAAATCATAAAAGTTAGAATTATAAAAATTAGCTAAGAGATAATTATCACGAAATTTAAGAAAAAGTAGTAGAAAATTTATAATCAAATAATCCAAATCCAAATATCAAATATCAAATTCTTTTTTATTTAATTGATCACGAATTTTAAAATAATAATAATAATAGTAATGACATTTTTGTTCATATTGAAATTCAAAATTAAGAAGATAATCAAATCATTTCTAAATTAAAATAAAATAGAATTTTTTACATGATAATTATCCGAATTTTAAAAAAAACAATAGTACTAGTACTAGTACAAAATATATTAGTTTATATATTTTTTTTATACATGTTTAATTTATATACTATTTTATAATACATTTCATATTCAATTAAAATAAATATTATTTTTTCTTATTCGACTTCTAAAATTTGATTAAATATATTTTCATTACTTATTTAAAAAATAAATTTATTTTATTCAAAAATTATAGTTGTATTATTAAAATTTTAGAACTTCATGCAATACAATACACTTAGGGCCTGTTTGGGGGCTCAATATGAGATGGTACATTTCCACATCTTATATCATTTGAGTGTTTGAAAGCTCATTATCCTATCTCACGATTTTAATGTTTGTGGGCTCATTTTCGAAACATGTTTCGTATCTCACCGTCATTTTTATTTTATGTATCATATATCATCTCAGTGTTTGATCATACTCGATCATAGTTGAACATACTCGATCATGCTTGAACATACTCGATCATACTTGATCATATTCAATCGTTCATGCTCGATCATTCATACTCGGTCGTGGTTGATCATATTTGATCATACTCGATCATGCTTGAACATACTCAATCTACTCGCGTATGTCGCACGTTTTCAATATTATGCATTATTAGTTACCTCATTTATTAAATTGTCCACCAACTTTAGTGATGATTGTTCTGATTGTTTGCTGGTTTTATTAATGATTGTTCTAATTGTTTACTGATTTTATTCTACTTGCGTATCTCCACTACCCATTCAACCACTTCATTAATGATTCAACCAATTTATCAATTGGATTTGAGTTCATTCATGATGTAAACTTAATATTCAAAGGTTGGTCACACTTTTTTTTTTATTTTTTTAATATTTGTTGGAACTGTTATTAATGTTCAACAACCACCCCTCTCCCTTCACTTTTCCTATATTCAACATTGGTCATTCTCTATTTGATGAGAGCCTCCACTGTCTAAGATTTATTTTATCAATCCGGCGAGTTGTTTAACTTTAGGTTCTCCTTCTTTACTTTTTAATGTTTGGTTTTTTTTATTTATTGTTTTGTTATGCAGCCCAAATTAATACGAATATTCAATTAGTTTGAGATTGGTGTGTTACTTTTTTTGTATTTCTCTATATTCAATTTCAGTTGTATTTTTGGGTGTTATTAATTTTGGTGTGTTACTTATACAATGGATATATTACATAGACGGTTTGACATTTTTTGGTGTTATTACTTTTGATGTTATTAATTTTTTAATTTTTTTTATGAGTATTTGTATTGTCTTTATTTCTTTCTAATGTTTACATGCTTCTTAATATTAAAGTTACATAAGTTACCTTACAAAAGTGTGAGATTTTTATTTATTGAGAATTAAAGAATAAAATATAGCTTAATTAATTAATAAATACAGATATATTACTTAGACTTAATAAATTTTAGTAATTAATATAATTATTTTAATATAAATTATCAATATAATCAATATTTTATTTCAAATAGGATGGATACAAGATTATAAGATTTTTTTTTTTTTTATAAAAAAAATAATAGTGTTAAGAAATCAGAATTTCTATAACATCCCAACGCCCCTTAGTATCACAGTAGGTCTACTTAATTTTTAACTGAAAGTTCAGATTTTATTTGGCTTTGTGTTCGAAGAATAATTATGAAAGAGAAATAATTACGAAGGAAAATAGAAGAGAGAAAAGCGTTATTATGGAAAAAGATTTTGCGCATCCGGGGAATCGAACCCCGGTCAGTACCGTGGGAGGGTACTATGATACCACTACACTAGATGCGCGGAATTCATTCACTAATTTGTTGTTTCTAAAAAAAACTTGGTACATGTTAATTTTCAATTTTCTTTTACATAGTTAATTAAACTTTTAACTTCTTTATTTTATAGTTTTTTAATCTTTGATTTTGGCATTAAAGTTATTCTTTCCATTGGGCAATTTCTCTCTAATTTTTTTTGTTTTTCTTGTCTGAATTTGGCACATCCAATAAATTATTCCAAACTAAATAAATACATCCATCAAAATTTTCTCATATAACCATTATATATCGTATCATATGTTTACATATTTCATGTAGACAACTTCATCATAAATGAAATTACTAAGAAGATGAAGTCAAAATTCTAAAATATATTTTTTAAGGAAAAAAAAAGAACTCTTTATTTTTAGTAATAAACAATTAACAAAAACCTACAAAATCGTATAAGTTGGTTTCATTCAGAAACGCTTTACTTTGCCTTCTTGAACGTGTCCAACAATCACCGTAATATCATCAATCTTGCCTCCGTCGCACGAGAACCCCGCCCTTCTAGCCGCAGCCGAAAACGGCGTTGTTCTACACTTATCAAACGAGTTCCTCAATGCTAACCCAGCCAATCGCCAAGCCAATTTTCCCGGGTCAACTCGTTCCTCCTCTTTCAGAACCTTCTCGATCTCGCTCGCGAAAACATTGTCCAATAACCCATCCGTACCGACGACGACGATATCTCCGGCCGAAACTTCAACTCTACACTCCCAAGGCTGTATCGGCAATCCAAGATCAAATCCAGCCATCAATTGAAAAGGACAGTTGAATTGGTGTTGTTGCGATACCGATACAAAAACGAGTTTCTTCTTTCTGAAGATCATGAATCCGCTATCGCCTATGTTCGCCGCCTTCAACGCATTACCTCTCAGAGCGATTATACAGGCGGTTGAAGATCCGAGAATCCTCGTTGTTTTCATGTAACCTTTCGTTAGAATCCTCTTCGGATCTGCGTCTACGTCCGCCGCTGCTGCGGCGGCGCAGTTCGCCATCAGTGCTCTGGCATACTCGCCGGAGTCGATCCCTTCCTCCGCCCAAGCACCGACGCCGTCCGCCACTCCAAAGACTTTGTCCGGTGTGGAGATGAAGTGAGCATCCTCTCCTTGTGGTCCGAGCGAGTTTTGCTTCGGAATGTAGAAGGATCCGAAGCCGATTCTCAAGTCCGGAGCGGAAGGCACGGCGATGGGAGCGGCGGCCGCGAAAGGATTAAAAGAATGATTCATAGAGTGATATTTAATTTAATAAAGGAAAAATAAATCGGAAATTGTAATTTCTCTAATTCGAAAAGTGGCAGAGAAAATTGCGATAATCGGAGGTCTTTTATAGTGTGAAATTGTGGATAATTTTGATTCGATTGTTTCCTTTCAGGAGAAGTAAGCCTTAAAGATACATATCTTTTTTAAAATATACATACATATATGGATCCCAAAACTCATAGCAATTTAAATTACATTTTTCAATATATCATTGTACACGTTTTTAAGATTTAATTCGAAAAAACTTATAATTTGTATCTTTATAAGCGAATTAATTTAGTATTTAAAAATAATAATTAATTTAAACTCTTCATTATCATTAGATTTGAAAATCATTCATGTATATATAATCACACATGTATAAGCTTATTCAAATATTAGTTTCAAAAAATTGGCTATTAAAATTGATGATAAAATCTTGATTGAGAGTTTAAATTGATACAATTCTAAATTTTAATTGATTTTTTAATAACAAAGTATTGTAAGAGTGTAAATCATTCACACACAATAATTAAAAGTTTTAATTAATATAACCTTCTAAATTTAGGAATATAAATTGATATTATTCGAAATTCGATTTAAAAGAAAAGGGAATGATGATAGGAAAGTTACTTTTTATCTCATGAGGTTTTTTTAGAATAAGTTCAAATGGTTCTAATTGATTTTTTTTATTATTATTTTAAATGTTGACATGACATTTTATATTAAAAATAATAGTTGCAAAAAACAATATCTTTTCCCTCTACCCTCATTCTATATTCTTCTATAATTTATAACGTCATGTCAACATTTAAAATATATATATATATATATATATATTAAAAGATATTCAACCGTCTTTTAAACCTACTTTTAAGAATTCGAGTAAAGAGTTACATTTTAAAATCTTAGAAATAAAAAACATATGTTACTTTAAAACTCAATGACTAGAAAGTAATTTTTCGTTTTTTTTAAATATATTTAAATTTAGTTGAAATTATAAGTGCAATCATCAATTTTAGATTGTGGTCCCTAAACCTTTAAATGTATATTGGTTGGCTTTCAATTTTATGTTTAATAGGTTATTAGATTTTAGAAAATGTCTAAAAACTAATTGTCTTTCTATATGTGTGCGCAATATGTTTTTGACATTTTATTTTATATCTAATAGATCTTCGAGTTGTTCGAGAACTTTTTGAACTCATAGATTTATTTAGATACAAAATTAAGAATAAAACTTTAACCGACAAAATTAAACTTTTGAATTCTTGATTATATTAGAAACTTATTAAACACATAATTGAAAATTCATAAACATAGTATATATTCTTAAATTTTGGATGTATTAAACACAAACGATTTTAAAATGTTAGGGATCAAATAAATATAAATTTTAAAATTTAGTGGCTAAATTTGCAAGGATTACACTATGCGAGTTGAATTAAATCTGTGGATACGAATACTATACTAGTTAAATTATGTTTATTCTGAGAAAGAAGAAGAGAAATTTGAATAAAAGTAAAAGTGGACGAGTTTAAATATTGGATCAGAGCATGTGTGACCTTTCATATAACAAAGAGTCTCAAAAACATTTTTTTAAAAAATAAAACGAGCCCATTTTTAAAAAAATTAAAAACTCCAAGTGGCCCAATTTTATCCATTTTCCTTTCCCCAAAGTAGCAAAAAATCCTAAAATTCGAGACAGCGTATTTTATTTTTTATTCCCTCCCCGACAATCCATATCTAGCAAATAAAATATTTTCGTTTTAATTAAGTTTATTTGCTTTATAAAAAAAAAAGTTTATTTGAAAGTATTTGCATCATTTAATAATTAAAAATAACAAATAATCTGGTTTATTAATTTATCCAAAATTTAACTTTAAAATGTATTTTAATGCTATTTAAGGTATAGTTTAAGAAATATATTTTAGTGCATTTCGTTTTTGCCACTCGTTCATTTGTCAAGTCACAACTTATCTCTGGATTTTTTTTTTTTTTTCTAAAAAATAGTTTTACATTTTTTTAGTCGTGTAATTAAAGAATGAGTTTAAAAAATGGGTGTAACTAATAATCAACTCAATATTATTCATTTTAAAAGGAAAAATTATTTCAAATGATAAAACTGTTGAAAATATTTATAAGATATAACAAAATTTTAAAACTATCAAGAATAAACGTTCATAGACACTGATATCAATGTCACTGATAGGCATTGATGGAAATCTATTAGTATCTATGAGCATCTATCATTGATATTCTAAAATTTTGTAAATATTTTTATTCATTTTTCTATATTTAAAAACAATCCCTTTAAAATTTGAGAAATTGCAAAGAAAAAAGTAGTGAAGAATTTTATCAAAAAGATTCCACGACTGACACAAAAATCCTCTGAGATTGAGAATATGGCAAGGACGACATTAGATAGAGATGGGAAAAACATTTCTAGGATAGTGTCACTCGATTGTCTTTATAAAATTTCAACACACTTATGCTATGTTTAATAGCTATTTTGATATTTAATTTTTTAAAATTAAATTTATAAACACGAGAATTTCCAATATTAATATTGTATTTTTTAAAACCTAATTATTAATGTACTATGGTTTTCAAATTTATTATTTCAATATTTAGTTTTTAATATCATCTCTTGACATCTTTCCATCCATTCCCGGTTTAAAATTAAAAGAAATAATACAAATTGAAGCCCATTTACACTCGTGTTTTTTTACTCCTTTTTTCTCTCTCGCTTTTTTCTCTTTTTATTTTAATTTTGTACTTTTTCTTTTGCACTTTAAAATAACGTAAGTGTAGTTTTTAAGCTAATTGAATATTATAATTTTTTATTTTTATTTTTTTTAAATATTATATTGCAACTTATTTAATATCTTAAACACTATAAATTTAATTATAAATTTAGTTTCTAAACGTTTGAAAATATAAAATTAAAATGTAAAACTTTTTTCTGTTTCCACTCTTTTTTATCATTTTCGTTAATCATCTATCTATTATTTTTAAATAACAATAACAATGATCTTTGACTTTAAATAATGTTACTAAAAATATTACTAAAAATGATCTTAATAAGAAAAATTGACTTAATAAGAAAGAAGATAATCAAGAAACAAGAACGGTTAACACTGATCTATAACTTTAAATAATGCTACTAAAAATGATCTTCAAGTTGAATAAAACATAAACGAATTGATAATGAAAAGTTAATTATATAATGCAAAAATATTTGTCATCTAATAATAAAGATTTAAAATGCGAAATTAGAAAATGATTCAAAAGATAAAGATATATAATTCTACGTGGCTTTACTTTTAAAAAAATATAAAAATGATAACATCCTTACAATTTTAACATATATTATTTTATTTGCTTATATCATTTAATAAGGTTATATAACTATATGTTTACATAAAACCCTATAATTTGGCTAATAATATACATCAAGGGATCTATCTCACCGTAAAGTGGATAGAACCCTAATTCATTGGCTAATAATATACCTTCAAATAATATCATCGCTTCGTAACTTTTAATTGTCTGGCTAATAAATCTTTAAATGTTGAAATTTGTGAAGTATCAAATAAATCATGTTATATTTTTTTTTTTTTTAAAAAAAAAACTGTTTTATATAAATTTGAACATCAAAATTTGATTTTATATTCGTCAAAAAGTGCAAACTTAAAAAGAATTAGAGCACGTTTAGAAAAAAAAAAAACTTTTAAAAGATTCATTTTTATTTAAACACTTTTAATAAAAATTGATTAAAATACACTTAAAAAGCTATTTTAGTGGTTGTCAACACTCCAATTTATTTCAAAATAAATTATTAATTAAATTAAACCGTTAAAATGGATTTCAAATACACATTTAATATTAAAGATCACAATATAAAATTAAAAACGCAGTTAGACATAAAATTAAAATTAGAAAATTTAAACTCATCAGACATTTTAAGTTAAAAAGCTTATTATCCATGTTAATGGCCTTGAAATAAAGTTGACATGAATTATTCAGGGACTAACTAAACTTGTAATGTAACTATGTAAGCGCTTCTATTTGATAATGTTGATTATTTTTATTATTATTATTTTTGAAAAATGAGTACTTAGGCTTCTTTTGGAATCAAGGGTAATGACTAAGATAATCTGAACTACCTTTCTTATTTTGTAAGATGAATTATTTAAATTTTGTTGGATAACTATTTCGTTTTTTTATTTTTAGTTTTTGAAAGTTAAGTTTATTTCCTCTCATCTTTTTATAATGATATGTAGTTATCTTTTAAATATAAGAATTGAATTTTTAATCGAATTTTAAAAAACTAAAAACGAGTTAAACTATTAAATTTGATTTGGTATTCGAAAAAATTGGAATTTAAAGGTGAAAGGAGCATGTAGGCTTCATTTTTAAAAACAAAAAACAAAAAACCAAATGGTTGCCAAACCGACCTTATTAATTTATTTTAATCACCTTTTTTTTAGCTCATGTGTAAAAACTGATACATACTAACCTTTAGATTTGGTTGCAAATATTACCCAAACTATTATCAAATATAACATAAAATTACAAATTACAAATATGACAAAATCTAGATAGTCTATCAGTGACGGACTATGTTGCTGGTAAGAATCTATCTTTGGCTATCTTTGTAGTTTTTTTAAAAAATATTGTTAATACATTTTATTATTGTTCCTATAAATACCGTCCATTACAATCACTCCTTAAATTTAGCTTCCTAAAAATTTGTTAATTTGTTAATGGTTTAAATAAATACATTATAATAATATCTTTTCATATTAATATATTTTATCGTATCTACTTTCAAATTTTAATTGAATCGTTTTTTAGAAAAATTACTTTGAATAAATAAATTTAGCTAAAATTTAAATATTTATTAATTATCCATACAAAAATAATTGAAACAATAAATCTAATTTAATTCATATAACTAAATTCTACTAATTTAATATTAAATACAGGAATTAATATTTTCTAATTTAAAATTAAAATTTACCAAAGCCAATTCTTTTCAAAGACAACTTCCAATTAGAGATGTTCAATTTTTCCGTGGTCCCCGTCCCGTTCCCCTCTCGATTAGCTTTTACATATTTATTTAGTATAGTTATCTAATGTTATGTTATTATTATTATTATATAAATATTACATTTAAATTTCAAATTTGATTATTTATTGGGAAAGATAATGAATATATTTAAATTGAATGTTTAAATTTAGATTATATATGTGAATAATTCGATTTATATTTATTTATTTCTATTAAAAAATTAATTAGCTTTTTTAGGCCAAAATTTGAGTAATTTATATTTAAATTCAAATTGTCATATAAAACTAATCATAATAAACAGTTTAGTGATAAAAAAATAATAATAACGGACAAAATTCTTTGCGGAGAATCTTGCCAGTAGAAAATTTCACAAAAATGGCGCAGGGATAAAGAATGGCATCTTCGACCCCATCTCATCACGTGGACATCTCTACTTCCAACCATTATTTTATAAGCTCAATCAAATCCTTAATTAAATTGAAACAAAAAATTAGAATTCCATTCTTTTGCTTGAAAATCTAAAACCATTCTCGGAATGGAGATAAAAATAATAAAAAAATAATAAATAATAAAAATAGTTTTTTTTATAAGATTATTATTTTTTTTTTAAAAAAATGGTAACTGCTCTAAACAAAAGTTTGTGTGGAAAGATAAGCATACAAGTATCTGACGACAGCATGATTACCGCGTCATGACACGTGGATAAAATCAACGGCTGCATGCTCGAAACGTTTCATCTCAACATTATTCTTACTTTTAGATATTATTTCCCAAACACAAAAGTTCGACGGTTAAAAAAAAGGTCAAAAAGGTAAAATGGTAGTTTTTAAAAATATTTATGACAATGTGGTACTTTAAAAATGTTTAGAAAAATAGTATAGTTTTGCAATAATTACATTGTCTCTATTCCCTTTTCTTCCGATTTTCAATAATCTCCACTCATGACTTACATTTTTTTTCTCCTCCTCTTTCTTAAATCATTAGGTTAATTCAAAAAATTTAAATTAAACTATTTCACATATATATATATATATATAGATAAAGATAACTTATATTTCAATAATTACTAACTACTAATTTAAATTGGTAACATTTATACACATAAAAACTCAAATTAGTAATATTACAATTTTATACTTGATTTGAGTTTTGTTTCCATTTGGTCCATAGACTAAATGATTTACATTTTTAATCACAATTAATCTAAAATAATTATGATGTCAGATTTTAAATTCAATTTTAAAAGTGATGAAAAATAGTGAAACTTAATTAATTATAATTCGTTTAATTAATTTAAATTTATTAGCGTACATTAACACTAAAGACGAAAAATGAGTATTGAATGAAAATTGAATGTTAAAAATATAAATTTTGAAATCTAGGGACCAAATTAAAAGAAAACTCAAATGTCAAAGGTAAAATTGTAATATTTTGAAACCTATGGACTTATTTATTTATTTTGATTTCAATAAATTTTCAAACTTTAATTTTAACCAAAATATCATTATTTACTTTCAATGATAAAACAAAGTATTTAATATGGTATTTTTTTTTTAAAAAAAATATTTAATAGTTTAAATGTGAAATTACCTACGATCTCCCTATATTCATCGTCAACTAAAAGGGGTTAGAGAGGAAATCAAATGAATGGTAATTCTATAATCAATCACTAAAATAGGCTAAAAGGGAAATCAAATGTTTCTTCTCCATGGTCCCTTTAGATAGCATAGATAGATAGAATAGATTATTATTATTATTATTTCCTATAAAATTAGAAAAGAAATACAATGTTAATTAAAATGTATTATCAATACAATAACTTAATGTTTCCCATTGGTTCGGGTTGGTTTGGGTTATTTGAACTAAACCCATAAAGTTTTCATCTAATATAATTAATAATTTAATTTAAATCATATTTAAATGAACATCTCTCACATAACCTATAGTTTTAATTCAATTAAATCAAATTAATTAATAATTAATTAAATATCACAATTTAATTTAACCTACATGCGAGTCATATTCAATTTTATTTACCTCTGTATCTTTATGTATTAGTGGTCCTCTTATGAACAACCTTTTATGGCACTACAAGAAAAAATGACTCTCCCGACACCTAAAACAATTGTTGGAATATCAGTCGTTGATAAAGAGACCATTTCCTGATGAAGTAAGAAGGTCGGGAGTTCAGACTAATTCCCGACGGGCATAGTTAAGCATCAGGAGTTCTTTAGGACTCTCAACGCGTACTTTTGACTCGTCGGGAGTTCTACGAATTATTTAATGCGTATGGGAGACCATCGGGAGTTCCCAATTAAATTCCAACCCCTCGTCTTTTTCCCTAAATTTGCTCATTATCTCCCTTCTAAATCCTCTCGGGCCAGTGAGAGGGTAGGGGCTTTTGATCAATTTTCGACGATTTCTAGAGTCGGAAAATGGGTGTTTTCTTGGAGTATGGTCAAACTATTAAACAGAAACCCTCTCGGGCCAGTGATAGGGTAGGGCCCCTTTGTTCAAGTCTCAGAGACACCGCTAAGGGAACAATCATCTACTTACCCTAAAGTCGAGAATGAGTGAAATCCATCTCGTATTATTATGTTCCTAACTCCCCACTTGATCTTATTCCAAAATGGTATACATATAGACTCTTTAGGCACCCCGTATGATAAATATAGATGTAAAAAATATAGAGTGAAATCCAAAATGATAAACACAGAAGTGTATGCGTAAAAAATACTATATACATTTTAAACACACTAAAAAAAAGGCTTATTAAACACAAAAGTGAAATTGTATAAATTCTTAGATACTTTACAAAATGTTAAAAAACACTTTTGATCCCTAAACTTTCATGAAAGTAACAATTTATTCCCTAAACTTTGGTTTATAATGATTGAGCCCTATACTTTTATTTTTGTAATAATTTAACCCTTTAATTTAATATGTAATAATTTGATTCTTGTATTTTCAAATTTGTAACAACTTAGTCCCTCACATAGAAAAATTCATCAAAATTAGATGTCAAATTTTATTAATTTATTATGTAGATATTTTAGTATATAAAAACATCGAGTCTTTAATTTGTTCATCGGTTTATTTATACAAAAAATCTTATTAAATCTTAACACTAATTTCTACGATAGGGACTAAATTATTACAAAATTTAATATACAAGAAACTAAATTGTTACATAATAAAGTTTATGACCTAAATCGTTACAAACCAAAGTCATTGACTAAATTATTACTTTTATCAGAATTTATAAATTAAAAGTATTTTTAACCTTTTATAAAATTTGGAGATCTATTAAATATGAACCTTTAACTGCTTTATACATTTATTTGATACAAATATAAAAATGGAGTGTGTAATATATATGGCTTGAAACCAAAAATTAATTACAGTTTTGGATGGTTGAAATTAAGTTAAAATATAATTATCATAAACGATAAAGAAAATTCAAACGAAGAAAATAAGAGTATTTAGGTCATTTCGTTCATCAAAGGTTGCTTCACATGAACTCCATCCAAAAATCCAATTAGGAAAAAGAAGAAGAAGAAGAAGAAGAAGAAGAAGAAGAAGAAGAAGAAGAAGAAGAAGAAGAAGGCGAACTTGCNGAAGAAGAAGAAGAAGAAGAAGAAGAAGAAGAAGAAGAAGAAGAAGAAGAAGGCGAACTTGCGACCTATTTCATGCACAACTTTACCATCTGCCACAAAATCGACAGGTCTGACCCGGCAGCCAATTTTTTTTTTCCTCTTCAGATCTCTCTTCTCAAGAAAACAACCATATTTCCATGAATATTTTGTAAACAACTATACTTTTCTAAATATTTTTTTGAAATTCGTTAAAAAAATGCTGGTTCTTTTAAAGCAAAATAATAAACATGAATTTTCTATTTATAAAATAAACTTATTTAATTAAAAAAATATATAATCAATTTAATATTTCAAGCACATTTTCCAAAATTTAATTTAATTAACAAATAAAACAGTTAATTTAATTTGTATATTTTAAAGCATTTTCTAACCGTCCTCAAGTTCATTTTTCATATTTTTCATGCATCATTTTTGTAAGATATTCGTAAATAATTTTCTGGCTATTACAAACATAATTTTCTAACTTCTTTTTTTAATTTCACAAACATATAGCGGTTAAAAACTAAAAAACTAACAGAAATAATTCTAAAGAAAACCGATAAATAATTTAAACATAGCTCTGGAAGAAAAAAAAAAAATTCAAATAAATAAATAAATAAAATAATTAACAAAATTAAAATACTTGATAACCAACAAGCCACAACAAGCATAGCTTGTTTGTGTTCAAATCAACATCCCTACATGTTAATTAATGATCACGAGGGTACACATAAATTGTGTTAAAAAGATACTTTTTAGATCAATTCAAAAATTGATTAAATTGACAACCCAGAAGACTCAAATAAAATTTTATTCTTAAAATTCAAGTTAGATTGGATTGCCTGCTTATATTTACTTTTACTTTTTAATTAAAACAAAGACAAATATCATAAAAATTTTAAAAAATATATATATTAAAACTTCACAAATTATACAACAAAATTATCAAACTTTAAACAGAAAACTATATATATAATCAAATTTTGATTAAATTTTTTTTAACCAACCCATGACTCAACCCAATCAATAAGGAAAAAAAAAAACTTAACCCAACCTAATCCAAAAACAAAACTAACTCAATTCAACCCTTATATTTTAGATTGGATAATCTGGTAATTAGAAAAGAAAAGAAAGACTAAACCCTAATTAAGCTAAATTAATAACTAAATGATATCTAATAATTCTTCTCTCAGGAAGCATTAAGTAAATGTTTAAGAGATTTCAAAGTTTATGTCCGCCACCAGAAGAACTAGTTCTATATCATATTAGATTATAGGGTATTGTTTTTCAAAAAAAAAAAAAAAAAAATCTAAAAATAGGATGTTGAATACAAAGCACTAAAAGTTGGGAGAGACCTTTTTTTTTTAACCCATATATCAAAATAGTTGCACACACAATGGACTAAGTTTAGCTTATTCTCTGTATTATTGGTCTGGATCATGGCCACGACGACGGTCCTGATCGAGTCCCCATCCCCGAACACCGAACTGGAGCTCGGTGGCAGCTATGAGGAACTCGATGGCCTGCTTGGGCGTGAGAAACTCCACCACTTTCTGCACTGTCCTAAGGCGGAGATCGTCGGCTTTCTTTATAATGCTGACCAGACCTTCAACCCTCCCCGTCATCTCCGCCCTAGCTCCGATCAGCTCGCTCACGTCGTCCTGCCACTCCGATAGCTCTTCTGTTATCGCATTCTCCTCCTCCACCTACATCACACATCATCCATTGCCCCTAAAATACACCCCCAAATTTTCTTTGACAAATATTCATAACCTCAGATTTTAACCAAACAAAACAAAATAACATCATACAATCTAACTCACAATTTAATCCATAAATTTTGATTTATAACAATAAAGTTTCTATATTTTGATTTTGTATCAGTTTGGATTCATCAAAATTAAATGTCGAATTTTTACTATTTAATAAAAATTGGTTAAAATATAATTTTGATCCCAGTTCAATTTCAATTCATATGCTTTCAAATATGTAATTTTAGTCTAAATTTAGTGCTAATATTAGTTTATTTTCATTATTTTTTACTTTTTATTAACATTTTTACTCTTAAATTTTAAAAATATATTAAAATATTATGTTTCTTTGCATGAAAATTATTCATGATTATCAATTTTGATCAAAATTAAAATTATTTAAAATTTAGTAAATTTAAGCTAAAATTGGGCCTTGATCAAAATTAAAATTATTTAAAATTTAGTAAATTTAAGCTAAAATTGGACATTTGAAGGCTCACTAAAGTTCAACAAAATTTAATGTACAAAATCAAAAAATATTTAACAAAAAAAAAAAGACTGCAACTCATTATTCTTAAAAATAAGATCTATTCATATGGAGGGAGCTAAAACTTTTGTGATCTTTTAATTTTTCCGACATGAGTTTCTAAACAGATGTGAAATTTTAATTATCTAAAACTGACCATTTAATCCTAAACTGTGATTTATAATCTTATAGTCATTGTATTTTTTTAATAAATTTTAATTAAATTTTGTACTTTACATGAAGATTAAATGTCAATTTTTTATTATTTAAAATATTTAGACAAAGAACTTTCAATCTTAAGCATAATTTTTAAAAGCTGAGCGATTAAATTATTATAAAATTAAAAATCGAAATAGTTACCGGGCCTAAGTTATTGTTACTTTATAGTGAAGACGATGATATTAAAAATATAATAGAGGTAAATATAAAAGAAGTGATTAAAAAACAAAATAGTTATGAGATGGAGATTTACGGTTTGACATTGGAGCTCGCTAACACGGCGAAACTGGGAAGGGGAGAGATCGCCGAGGTCACCGGTGCGAAGACCGCGGAGAATATCGACGATGCGTGATTCAAAGAGGATGGAGGATTCAGAATAGATAAGATGAAAAGTAGTAGTAGGGCGCCATCCAGCGATCCAGTGAAGGGATCGTTCGAGAGAGGTAGCCCACGGCGCGGAGAACACGGAAAGAGGGTCACGCTCCGCCGCAATCGACTTCACCCGGTAGTAATCAGAGTAGTGGGACATCACGGTCTCCACAAGGCGGAGGTGATCGGCGGTAGAGGCGGCGTTGTGTTGGTTGTCTTTGGTGGTGGTGGAGAGCTGGTCGATGAGGCGGTGGAGGTGGTCGAACCAGGTGGCGTAAAAGCTCGGGAAGTCGAATCCGCTGCTGGTGCTCATTTGGGTATACCACATTATTATTCTACTCACATCTCGACTATTTGGAAGAGTTGAGTGAATATTAGGTACAAGTACAACAAAATTATATAACCAAAAAAAAAAAAAAAAATCTATATATATATATATATATATATATATTTATATATAGCTTTTCAGTTTAATTGCCACGTGGACTGCTTACGTGGAAGAAGGATTGCTAAGCGTGTCCCCTTGGCCGCAATGTTTAATTTTTCAAACTCCCATCATTTTCGGTCCTTGTCTATTTCCGCTACTTTTACCACTTTTTCGCCTCTTTATATTTATTTTTATTTTTATTTTTTACTTTTTTTTTAGATATTACATGACCACAATAAAATATCTAATAACAAGATGGTTGGTGATGACCAATGATGATGGGAGAGCATTGAAGTTTTTGTTGACATGGTGATATTTCTACACTTCTATATGTTTGATATTGATTTGAGATATTATTTTTATTACATCGTACAAAAGTTCACGAAACATAAAAAAAAATAAAAATAAACGACAAATATAAATATAATATAAATAATAGATATGTTAACTTATTTTTCATTCGCATCTATAATTTAAACCTTGTTAATATATTTCGTTCTATAACTAGATATTATGTTAATTTTTATAACAACAAATGGTATTTAAATTTTTTTATGGTATCAAATTTATAATTTTATTAACGATGGGCTTTGAATTTGGTAGAATCAATAGACCTTGAGTCGATTATTTGAAATTCGAGTGTCACTTCTTCCGATTTGTTAGTATATACATCACTATTGAAGATGGTCTTTGAGTGGGCCCCTTCTCCCCTTGTTCCTTCAAGATGAATGTAGATATGTCTGTCATTGATAGTGATGTAAATTTTGAGGCTATTGTTCGTGACTCTTGTGGTAATATACTACTTTCTATGAAAGATTAGATACTTTTGGTTGGTTCTGTTGAACTTACTAAAGCTATATCTTTCCATCAAGGTAATTCTAAATCCCTTGAAGTAGACAACGTCTTCCCTCTCTACGCAGAAATATATCCTTGTTGAAATGCATTGAATCTGTTTGTTGGTGCTTTGAACAACCAAGACCGGGGTTCAGGGGCGGGGCGCCCTGATGGGGATTTGGGGGCAACGCCCCCAAAACCTTTTTCAGAATTCGTATTCTCTCTAATAATATCGTTCTCCCTCTGCCTATGGATGTAGCTAACACACTGTTAGTGAACCACGTATATCTGTGTGTCGATTTTCTCTATTTCAACGTTCCTTTTTGTGTTCTTTCATTGTCGATTTCGTAACAATTCTCTCATAGTTTGGAGTCTCTTAGCAAGAAAAACTTGCTATGCTAATGAGGCACAATCTTTTGTTGATTTCAATTGTGATTTGTTACATCGTAGTTCAATCCAAGACTTCCTATTTGCCAATCACAAATGCAGTCACTCACGTTTTGGCTTCTTACATGCTCGTAGCGTTATGTTCTCATTGATTTAAAGACCATTCTTCATGTGTGGATTTTGTTATTCATTCGCATAGTTTTGTTCCTTAATTTCAATTTCCCTAAACTTTCCTTATTACTTAAAGAAAAATAATGATAAATTCTATATATTTATGAGACATTAATTAAAAAACACTTCAACAAATAGATCTAAATTAATTTTATCATAATAATTTTAAAAAAATTAATCAATGGATCATAATAGCTGTATAATTTATAATTTAATAAATAATTACAATAAGTTATATTTAATTTATTAATAGTTTCATTAAATACATAATTACATTAATCTAGTATTTTTCATTAAAATAAATTAATTTTTATATACAAAATATATCAATTTTTACTCTAAATTTTTTATTTCAGTTAATATTAAAATTTTTACAATTGATTCGTTTTTCACTAATTTTAACCCAAAAAAAAAAAAAAAAAATGCAAGAGCTCCATAAACTTACTAGTTTTAATAGTATCAAGTTTTTTTAAAAGAAAAAAATCTATTAATCCACCCATTAACCGATAAATAACGCTATCGGATCTCACTAATTTTAATAAAACGTAGATCTAATGTTTTTTTTGGTTCAATTTCGTACCATACAAACATTTCATAATTCAGTGAAAGCATATCATAATTATTTTTTTATAACGAATCTTTAAAATAAAATTTATTGAAGTATAGAAATTGTAACACTTTTGTTTTTTTTTGAATCAACTTCTCTTCGAGCCAAATGCTCTAAATAGGAAAGGAGTCACATTGCACCAACATAATTGTCTACTTTTAGCAACACTATCAGCAAACAAATTCTTAGTCCTTGGAATATGAACAAAAGATAGAATGACAAGATAAATAATAAATTTTAAAATTTCGTCTAGAAAAATAGTAAAAAAATTTTAAAATCATAAAAATGGTAAAATAATTTTTAAAAATAAAATACTAATTAGCAAATATCCAAACTACTCCTACACACTAAAATTGATAAAAACAAACATCACAAACTAAAACAAATTAAAAGAAAAACTAAATTAACGCAAATATATATTGTATTTAGGTTAACATTCATCTCAAATTCTAAATCAATCCTTAAATCAAGCCGCCAAGCCATATCACAAAAAAAATTAAAACTTTAACAAAAACCACAAAATAGCCCTCGATACTCACCTTAATTCCTCTTTCGACCACACGGTCGTAGTAGAAACAATGAATGGTAAACAAAGGTGGAAAAGGGATTTGAGAGAGTGAAAATGAGAAGGAGAAGAATGAATGAGAGAGAGGAAGATTTATGGCACCTACGGGTACTATCCTCCATGATGGCGGCAGTCTGAGAATGCTGGCAACAATCTCGACATGGATGACGACGTACGGTAGATTGCACTTGGAGGCAGCTGAATCTTGAAACACACTATTGATACAAAAAATTGTACCAACAGTAAATTTATATTTGCTTTCAAGGAGAATAATTTGATATCGTGCAAAAGTGTGAGTAAAGCTAACACTGCTGTGGTGCTGAGTCAAATTCACTCTGACACTCAAGTTAGAATCGAGTTTGAATTTAATTCAACTGATAAAAACTAGTATGAATTGAAATTCATACTCCTATTTGATCGTGCCCCCGAATTATATAGCTCGTCCAATTAATAATTGAACTTAGCTTGCCCTTCCAAGTTATCACCAATAATTAATTAGTCCTTTTCCATCTAAATCATCATTGTTTAGGCCGTTACACATCTCAGCCGTTAATGAGCTTAACCCTTGGGTAGAACCATGACTCTTATTTACCAATTATCAAATAAATGTGATTATATCTTCTTAATTAATTACTTTGACAAATAATTGAGTTATACAAAACAAAAAATGGATAATTTAATAGTCTTCAAGAAATAATTACTTTGATAAATTCATTTTAATGTAACGCATGACTCTTGCATGTCTAGATCATATTAAGAATTTCTTTTACAACACTTAACATAGCATTTGCATGATCAATCCATAAAAAATTCTATTAATAAACACACACACACTATATATATATATTGCAAATTTAAAGGGTGGAGTCAACAAGTTGCCAACCCCTCTTCTTCTGTCAAAAGACATGAGGTCAGCCAAGTTTGGCAGCTCGGCTGCCTTGTAGGCGGCGTAACATACTGCCAGCCCCTCATCCCAGTACTTATTTTTATTTTTATTTCTTGTTTTTTTAACATATATATATATATATATATATATATATATAATTTTGCTTGGCTAAGAAGCATACTTCACAACATTGCTCTTAAATGGCCAAAAACCATCCAAATTAGCATGGCTTCCTAGCTCGAGCTTGATTTGCTTTTCTTAGCTAATTTTCAGCTCGACTCACTCTCTTTAATTCGACGTACATTCTTAGCTCAAATGGGTTAAAGTTAATTAAAACATTTTCTCAACTTACCTCTTTGATTTAATCAGGTTAACTAGGTTAATTTCACTCTTCACACATATTGTTGCTGGTTGTCCCACACAAAGTGGGTGGGATAGAAGGCTTGAGGGCTTGTGTGGCATTGATAGTTTTTTTTTTTTTTTTTTTTTTTTTTTTTTTTTTTTTTTTAATAATATTTTTAATTTTTAAATTTGAATGAACTCCCAAGCTTATTATATATATATATATATATATAGATAGATAGATAGATAGATAAAATAGATAAAGCGAAAAAAATTAATAGCACTCTCTTGGTCCCTAAGGTTTGAAGTAAGTGTCTATTTGGTCTTAGAGGTTTCAAAATGGGTAATTTCAGTCCCTCAAGTTTGAATAATGATATTAGTGGTTCCTAGCCTCGTTAGTTGACCTAACTGATTGTGAGTGGATGGTTAAATGATGAGGTTGACTTACTTATATGTCTATTTTTACCTAAATTAAAAAATTGTTAGATTAAATTTAAATTTAGAAAAATTATTTTAAATGTCAAAACTGCTGAAAATATTTACAAGTAATAGTAGAACATCACAGTCTATCTGCGATAGATTACAATATACTACTATTTGTGCCTATCATGATGATACAGATAGACACAAATAGTAGTCTATTGCAGTCTATCGTAGATAGACAATAAAATTTTGTTATATTTTAAAATATTTATGAAAACAACCCTTTAAATTTAATTTAAAGGGTAAGAAGAGAATTCTTTTATTTTCGAGAATCTAGACCAACAAAATGTTCGTTTCCTTCCATCATGTCAATTTGAAAAATAGCTCAAAGATTTATTATTATTATCATTATTATTTTTTGTTTTTCTTCTGGTGATGGTCAAGCTTGCAGCAACAAATTTTGGTGATGGCTAGACCCACACTACAACTAAGTTTTTATCCACTTACTTTTTCTAAATGATTTGCAAAAATTTTATCTTCCATGGCTAGTTTCATATTTTTCTTTTAAACTTTTGTTGAGCAGTTTTTACTATAATATGATAATGCAATTAATAAAAAGAAAAAAAAAATTCATTTGACAATTTTTTTTAAGATATTACTACATTTTCATGAATTTGTCTGTATCAAGTTAAGCCCACATCATAAAAATTTATCACACCACCGCTAAATCTAAGGATCAGAAGAGGTTGCAAACCACGACCGACGACAATTTTTTCTTTGAAAAGTTGAGATTTTTAAGAGGGATACGAAAAAAAGAAATTGTTGGTTTGGATTCTCGAAAAAATAAAAGTTGTTTTTTCTTCTTTTTCCTTTTTTAAACTTTTAAATATTTTAAACTTAACCTAAAATTTTTCTTAAAAAAAAAGGTAAGTAAATCCACCTAATCATCACTCCATTAAATGAATTAACGGCAAAATGGGTTCAGAGATCATTTAGAATATTTATTCAAACTTTAGGGTCAAAATTGTCCATTTTGAAGCCTCATGGACCAAAAATATATTTTGCCCTTGTATGATATTGGCAGGTGAATAAACTTAGGTTTTGCTTTTTTTTTTTTGTTCCTTTTGTTTTTTAACTCACAAAATATTTTTATATCTACCCTTGACCTAAATTAAATGTTGACCCAAGTCAAACTTCTATTTTCTATCCCGAAATCTTCTACGTGTCTTTCATAAAACAATTATCTTCTCCAATAAATTCAATTTTTGTTTTAAAAATTCAAAATTAAAAGAAATGCAATAAACTCCCAAAATTATAAACTCGAAACTTACATTAAAAATCTTATCCCAAAATTTGAAAACTAAAATAATTTAAATAAATCTATTGTAGATTTAATTTATTAGATTTCAAACATCCATTTGAAAGCCAAATTAAGCCAAAATTTGATTTCATCAAACCCGTAGCTTATTCCCAAAATAAATAACAAAAGCATAATCTAGAAAAATGGGGGTGTTGCAAAAATCTCAAAACTTCACATTACAATTACACTCTATGTGTAAATGTAGATTAGTTAAATCTCATAGCTTCATATTACTATTAGATTGTATGTGTAAATGTATATTAGTTAATTACCAAAACATACCAATATTGGTGAAGAAAAATCAAGCTTCATATTACTATTACACTGAATGTGTAAATGTATATTAGTTAATTAACAGAACATATTGATATTAGTGGAGAAAATCATGAAGATGCAATATTATGTTATAACCAGGAATCACTACAAGAAAATATAATTTTAACGATAAATTTTTAGTGACGCAAGAAATTTTTGTTCGTAAAAAGTGACTTATAGCAACGCGTTAAAGATGTATCACAAAATATCATTATCAGCGACACATTTTTAAGCTACGTCACTAAAAGAATTTGCAACACGTCAATTAGCACCACTAAATATTAGATACTCTTAGCAACATATTAAAATATTGCTAAGTTTGGAACCAAATTATTTCCCTCCCACTTTCCCCCCCCCTTAATTTTACATTTCCCTTTTATTTTTTACTCACTTTTCCCTTTTCCCCCTCTTAATTTTACTTTCCCTTTTGTTTTGCCTCTAAAAAATGTTGAAGCACTCCCTCCACGCAAATGTTGAAGCCCTCCTACACAGTCCATGCGAACGTCGACACTTCTCCATGCAAACGCCAGGCACTCTACTCAAACACCAAGCACTCCAAGCAAACACCAGGCACTCCACGCAAACGCCGACCTCTTCTCCCGAACGTTAGTCATTCCACTGGTCACGCATGATTTCACTGCTCTCGAATGCCGACATCCTCAGATTGGACGCAAATGATTTCACTGCTCCCAAACGTCGATCATTGTTAGGTGATCAAGCCTTTAAAGATATGACTCTTATACAATCTCTCTATCTTTATTTTTCCCTCATTACTTCTTAATAGACATCGTTACTCTTCTGAATATGACCTAATTGTCTTAGCAATAGAGAGATTTCACCCGTGCTCTCTTTTTTTGAAACTTAGGAATAAAAATGCACTTACCTTTACTCAAACGCCTAATTGATTAGACATTAATTTACATATTGTGTGTGGAAAATTATATTTATTTATATATGTTGGATATATGTAGTGAAAGAAAGTGAAAGTTTGATGAAGATTTGAAACATAAAATGAATTTAATTGTGTAGATTAAATTCATTGGTTAGAAACTACCAAATTGAATTGAAACTTTAAAAAAAAATGATGTTTCATTTACAAATTTAATATGTATGAAAGTTTGTAGTTTTTTTTTTCAATTTGAATGAGTTATATTTTATTTTTATCAAGTAATAATTCAATTGAATTAAACTTGACAAATGTTTCAGTTTTTGTATTTATTTGATTTTATTTTGTATTTTAGAGAGTTACCAAGTTGCTAGCCTGTAAATAGCAACTTGGTACTTCATTGCATCCCATTCCAAATTAAAGAGTTCTCTCCTTTCTTTCTTTTGTTCCTGAATTGAGTTAAGAGCAAGTATCTAAGAGTTTTGCCGGATATGAGTAGTTTGAGGTTGCAATTCTATCGGAGTTAGTCGTTGCATCATGCTGAGACGATCACTATAGTCTGCTTGTAAGCCGTGCAGAGCGAATAATTGTCTTCAAAATAATACTTACCAGAAGCGTGCCTCGACTACGTTTTGAGTCTCCGAAGGTTTTGAAGTTCTTTCAAGTCTTTGATTATTTTCATATCTAAGCCTTGTTACACCATCTAGCTTTCGTTTGAGTTTAAATATTATACATTAAGTGTATTGTTTCTAGTAATTGAAGTGTAATCAGTTTGCTAGTGTATTCAGTTTGCTAGTGTATTCAGTTCTATATATATCATTTCCCCCCAACAATCTGAAGACAATTAGTATATT
Organism: Benincasa hispida; assembly: GCF_009727055.1. NCBI lineage: Eukaryota > Viridiplantae > Streptophyta > Magnoliopsida > Cucurbitales > Cucurbitaceae > Benincasa > Benincasa hispida. Next base: position 89,033,026 of record NC_052357.1, read on the forward strand.
TGAACCGATGGTTGTAAACTTCTCCACCAATGTCGCTACTTCTACCATCATTGGATCGACCATTTTCAGACCTCATGTTGAAAAACCAGAGAAGTTCAAGGGAGACAATAAGAGATGACAACAGAAGATGATCTTCTATTTCACCACACTGAATCTTGCTTATATTTTGAAGGAAAATTGTCCAATTATCCTGTCAGAAGCTGAAACTTCTGAAACAGCAGCTGCAAAGCAAGCATGCATGCATCCAGACTTCCTGTGTCATAATTATATACTTAGTGGTCTTGAGAACACTTTGTATAATGTTTATTGCAATTATATCAAAACTACTATAGGAGGCATTAGACAAGAAGTACAAGCTAAAAGATGCTGATACTAAGAAATTCCTTAGGGGAAAATTCTTAGATTATAAGATGATCGATACCAAGTTGGTAGTGAATCAGATGGAAGAATTGCAAATTATCATTAATGATTTACAAAGTGAAGGATTGGACACCAGTAAGCCATTTCAAGTTGTTGTTGTGATTGAGAAGTTGCCTCCTTCTTGAAAGGACTTCAAATGCTATCTCAAACACAAGCGAAAGGAGTTATCCATGGAGAACCTCGACGTAAAACTCCGTTTAGAAGAGGATAACAGAAAAGAAGATAAAACTCTGCTAGAAGTTGAAGCCAAGACTCATATTGCTAAAGGTTCAAATCATCAGACCAAGAAGCAAAATTTCAAGAAGAAAAATGTGAATAATGGGTCAAGAAATAATGCTAACAAGCGCATTTGAGGCAATTATTGGGTTTGTGGTGAGAATGTCCATACTGCTACAATGTGCAAGCATAAGAAGGGACAAAGTTCCAACAATCAAGTTAATGTCATGGAATATGACAATTTGGTTACTAACATTTTTTTGAGGTAAATATGGCTTTAAACACCAAAGGTTGGTGGATTGATACTGGTACTACTAGGCACATTTAAAAGGATAAGTCATTGTTCATTACATATAAGAAGTTAGATGGCAGCGATAAGTTGTACATGAAAAATGCTTCAACTACCTCAATGGAAGGCAAGGGAAAGGTTATGTTGAGATGGAATTCTGGAAAGATACTCACCCTTAATAATATATGCCATGTGCTAGAAATTCGAAAGAATCTAGTGTCAAGAACCCTACTTAACAAAAATTGGTTCAAGCTTGTATTTGAGTCAAATAAATTTATTTTGACAGAGGGGTATGTATGTAGGAAAAGGCTATTTCAGTGATGTCATGCTCAAAAGAATAATAATAATATCAACTTTTTTTTTTTGCTTATATTGTTAAGTTGTGTGATGCATGACATTCTAGATTGGGACATGTCAATTATCATTCTTTAAATGGAATGGTGTGTTCTTGTTCGCTGAGAAGCTCAAGATTGTTTGTGACCTTTGGAGGGGAGAACATGAAGAAGGAAAAAAATCCACAAGGGTGAGTTCATTTCTTCCCTTCTTCTTTATTAGAAGCATGCTTTGGTCTTTTTATATGTTTATCCTTTAGATATTTCTATGAGTTCACTGATTTAGTTTCTTACAAAATAGTTTTCAAAATTGTAAGACGATCACACGCTTCCACGGGAATTGAATTCCCTTTAAGCGTTGCATAGGCCAAATTGCATCATTATGAATGCGAAGGTACCATAGGGGCACATGAGCATTATTTTGTTTTGATCTTCTACTATTATTGCGATTTGGTTATACCTAAATATCCATAAAGGAAATAGTAATACTCCTTTTGTGCCAATCTGTCCAGCATTTGGTCAATGAACGGTAACAAGAAGTGACCTTTCTTTGTGGATTTGTTCAGCTTTCGATAATCCGTGCAAACACACCACCCTGCTACAGTCTTTGTAGGGTTCGGTTCATTTTATTGTTGGCAACCACAGTCATGCCCCTTTTCTTGGGTATACATTTAACAAGACTTACCCGTGAACTATCGGTGGTTGGGTAGATAACTCCAACTTCTAACCACTTGATGATCTCCTCGTGCACAACCTCTTTCATATTTAGGTTAAGTCTTCTTTGGCTCTCAACGGATTTCGCACCTTCCTCCAGATTGAAAGGGTGCATACAGAATGCATGGCTAATTCCCTTGATGTCAGCTATGGTCCAACCAATTGCCTGTTTATGCCTTCCTAGAATATCTAGCAACGACTGCTCGTCTTGTTCAGTCAAATCTACTGCAATAATTATCGATAGTATGTTGTTTTGATTAAGATATGCATATTTCAAATGTGTCGATAGTGGTTTCAACTCAAGCTCCAACAGTTTAATTATTGATGGTTTTAATGGCATGGAAGCTTCGTGGTCTACTGAGGTCAATGTGACTTCAGCAATCAACTCCATTTTTTAAATTTGTTAAGGAACTATATCCGAAGCTTCTTGGGTCAACACCTCATGCCCATCAGAAAAAAAAGTATCAATATCTTTAACAAACAAACATTCGTCAATATCTCCGGGGAACTTTAACGTGTTTAACACATTGAACGTGATTTGTTGGTCATTGAATTGCATGATCAACTCTCCCTTTTGCACATCAATTAGGGTCCTTCCTATCGCTAAAAATGGTCTTCCCAATTATCGGTATTTCTTTATCTGTTTCACAGTCAAAATTTTGAAGTCTACTGGGAACACAAACTTGTCAACCTTCACCAAAATATTTTCGATTTTCCCTACCGGTTTAGTGGTGGATCTGTTGGCCAGCTGGAGGGTTACAGTGGTCGGCTTCACCTTACCAATCTCTAATTGGGCAAATACCGAGTAAGGCATTAGATTAATTCTTGCTTCTAAATCACATAACACCCTGCCCAGACTCTATCCTCCAATAAAGCACGGGATGGTGAAGCTTCTTGGATTTTTCAGCTTTGGTGGAATTTTGCTACTTACCAAGGTGCTACAACCTCTCAGTTAATATTACTGTTTCATATTTTGGTAACTTCCATTTTATGGATAGTATATCTTTTAAGAATTTTACATACTTGGGCATTTCCTCTAATGCATCAACTAATGGGATGTTGACATGAAACTGCTTTAAGATATCCAAAATTTCTTGAACTGTATATCTTGGGTTGTCTTAGGAAAGGTATCGATGGTTTGTATGTTGGAACTATATTCTTCTCTTTTCCAACCATTGACGACTCTCCTTCGTCTTTCTTTTTGTCTTTTTCAGCTATTTCTTCCTTTTCTTCAGCTACTGGTTCATCCTTTCCTTAGACTTAACCTCTATTGATTCTATCTTACGACTCTTCTTGCTCTCAAGGTATTTTTGGTCCTTCATATTCTAGCCCATTTCTTAGGATGACAACTTTGCAGTGTTCTTTCCATTTGACTTTGGAGCCTCTATGTTACTAGGTAGTGTCCCTGGAGGTCTACCCTAAATTTCTTTGGCTAGTTGTCCTACTTGTAACTCTAAGTTACGAAGAGCAACATCATTTCTTGCCATATATTCTTTTAGTAAATCTACAATCGTAGGGCTCTTCTCAGGGGGAGGTGCTGATGGCTGTGTTCATGACTGTTGCCGCGAACACTTGCAGGAATCCGGGTGGAGTTGTTCTTGTTTGCTACTAAGATGTATTGCACCGTTGTTAGATTTTGTCCATGCAAAATTTGGGTGTGACATCCATCCTGGGTTGTAGGTGTTGGAATAAGGGTCTAGTTTTCTTATACCTTTTGGTAACCTATATAGCACACTAAATGGGGGTTATCATACAATAACGAGATAAATGATTAGCATTAAAAAATTCACAAGTTTGAGGTTCAATTTGGATAACTACTACTTTTTGTGGTCCTATTATAAAATTTTGAATCATATTTCTGATGGCTGTCAACTGTTGGCTCGTGGATGCAAATGTATCCACTCTTTATATTTTAGCAATATTTTTTATTTATTTATTTTTTATTTTTATTGAAGTGTGTTCTCAGTCACTCCAATTCTAATTGTTGTTTGCAATCATGTCCATGATTTCTTGAGCTTTTTTTACAGACTTCTTAAGCAGAGATCCTCCTGGGGCTGTATTGATTGTCTTTGATTCTTTGTTCATCCCATTGTAAAACTACTTCATGCTCTAGATAAAATCGGTGTCGTTAGTTCAATCTAACCCAAGACAAATTAAATTTATAAAACTCAAACTACAACTAAAACTAACAAATAGTTATAGTGGAAGTAAGAGGTCGATCCACAAGGAACCTAGATCAATTGTCAAGATTTGACTTTTGAGTTTCAAATTGTAACGAATAGGGGGGGGGGGGGTAAAAACTAAGTAAAAGTAGACAAGATTTGAGAGGAAATTTTGGTGATGAGAGAAAAGAGAGAGATTGTGTAATAAAATTCAATGGAAAAAGAATCTTAACGAAATTATGTAGATTGAACTAATTCTATCAGACTTAATAAAATTCATGTAATTAATTGTTTCATTTAGGATTACCCCTAATGCCCTAATTAGCGAATTAAAAAATTGGCCCTAATTTAATTTTTATTTGCTTCCTAAAGACATTCCACAATTAATCCTAAATTACATTAATCTTTTGGGTTTTCTTAACTTGACATTCTTGAAACTCAAAAGATTGAAAATTCAAGCATGATTATATGAATATTCTAATTAGTGGATTCTTTCAAGAAAATAGGAAAAGAAGTCCAAACCTTCAATTAAGATCACTAATTCTTGTAACCTAATTACAATTTTGCATAGAGCCATGCAATTTTGCATACAAAAAGTGATTTGTCCGTTCATTTTTAATTGATTTCATTAAAAATCTCAGCAAGAACATTCAATAACAACAAATTGCATAAAAGAAATTGAAGAAAAGTCTCAAGACTTTGCTAATCTACATAATCCCCAAGAAAGAAATTGCCTACTCATGAAGAGAGAAATTCTTCAAGAAATCCATCGATTCTTGCATTGAAATATCCAAAGATTGAAGAAAAATTTACAGAATCTCTCAAGAATTAAAAGAAAAGTTCTTAATTTCGTCAAAAAATTTATATCTCCCCACTGCTGAAATCTGGAAAATCTGAAGATTATATTTGTTGAGGATTGCGGCGTTGTGACCCTAGGCTGACACTTAGTTCGACACGGTGTTGCGCGAGGCGCACGTGCACTTTTTATTTTTTCCATCAGACTCTGGAGCGTTGTAACGCGAGGTATAGCATTGCGACGCTGCATTGTTTTGCAGTATTTTGCAGCTTTCTGTCCTACAACGTTGAGTTAGCGTTGGACCTAACTCAACGTTGTGTAAATTTGTTTCTTTTAAGGGGTAGAATGGTAATTTGTATTTTTCTTCTTCTAAATTGATTCTTTTGACTCCATTAAGCTTGAAACTTCTCGTAACGACTTCAAAAGTGCCAGAATTAGATTTTACCTACAAAATAAATATTTTAAGCAAATAAATGAAGTATAATTGGGGGATTTAACATAGAAATTATAGCTCTTTTCAATACCTATCAAAATACCCCAACTTAGCTCTTCGTCATCCCAAGCAAGTTAAAAAAAAACTAGAAATATGCATTCAGTCAAATAAAATGTGAATTTGTGTATTGTGACTTTTCAAACTTCATTCACTTATTCGAATTGTTCATATGCTCATTGTCTTTACACAAAAAATTGATTCTCATCTCTTTTCTCAATAATCAAGAAAGTAAGGATACAAACATCCATTTAGAAATTTAAAATTTTTTTAACAAAGAGTTGAAACTTATTTTTGAAGAGAAAAGATATTTTTCTTGTAAAGTCATAAAAGAAAAGACTACGAAGTTTTAGTTTATTTAAAAGCTAAAACTAGTGGAAAGGTAACATCTAACTCTTAATTCCTCTTCGCCCTACACTAGCCCGGTTATTGGTCTAAGATATACCTAAATTGCATTGGAGAGGGGAAATTCTAAGACAAGTGTGCCTTTTAAAACTCATGCACACAAAACTTAATTGGCATTTCTTTTACCTAGAGAGATAGCTTTCACACTCACACTGTCGGGAACCTATCACTCTTTTCTTACAGGTCCTAACAAGACACGATGGAGGTACCTCTTTTCACCTCTATCCATACACACACACATTAGTGAAGGTTATGCTATTTTGATTTTGTAAGCTTGCTTAATTAAGCCCCCCCCTTATGCTAGCAACTTTCTCTCTCTTTTTTTAGTAGGGCATATTTTATCCTCTTTGTTTAGACTTGCTACTCTAACAAGATGGTAGTTTTTAGACCAAAAGTTGTCCTATTTCGGTGACAAAAATTAAGTAGACATGACTTTTCTAAAATTTTTGAGATTCTAAATAAATCTAAATGCTAAGTATTCGATTTTTTATGAAATTAAAAGGAAAAGAATTTTTCTTTTGAAAAAGGGTTTCAAAAATTTGTTAGAAAATTTTAGAAGGTCTAAAATTTTGTTTGTATCTTTACTATAAAGAGTGCGTCATTAAAATTTCATTGATAAGAATCAAAAGATTGAGTAAGACAAATAAAGCATAAAACAATTCGAATGTGATTCTTTTATTGTGTGTATTCATGCATTTAATCATTCATGCATTTATTCACTCAAAGAAAAATGAGTAAAGAATCAAAGAATAATCTTTTGGAGTATTAAGAATTCAATGGTTATGTTCTTAGAGAATCAAAATTATGTTATCAAAGTGTATCTGAGCCTCAAATATATCAAGATATGTCACAACATAGTTACAAAATCTAATCAACTAACTAACTAGCAAACCCGAGCTCAAATGCTTAAGGGTTCCAGACATGCATTTATGTATCATAGAGCAAAAATTTTAGTAAGGCTCATTTTTCTAAACTAAAAATTTAATAAAAGAATATAAAAAATACATGCAATCTTTTCCACCCCCAACTTAAAGAATGATATGGTCCTCAATGTTTAAACTATGCAAATATGTTCAAGGACAAAAAGTAAGGGATGTAGAGAGAAACTTCCCTGGTTTTTGGAATTGATTGTTATTTTCTTAAGAGAGAATTCCTTGCTTTTTTTTTTTTGTTTTCCTCATTTTATTCTTGAGATGACCTACAAAGGAAAGGAAGAATCAAATTTTTTTAGAATAAAAAAATTTAAAAAAATGGAAAAAATGGAAAAACAAAAAGGAGAAAAAAAATGAAAGAAAGCAATAATGAAAAAGAAAAATTGTCCTCTTGTTGCAAATTTTTAGCATTGCTTGCTCGACGTTGGTGAAGAAGGGGATCAAATGTACAAGGGATTAGTCAAACGCAAGTCCAATTGGACTTGGTTTACATGCCCTTCATTGTAGATCTTAAGCCTGTGTCCGTTCACCTTGAAAGACATTTCTGTTTCAAGACTTTTGATTTCAATTGCACCATAAGATAAAATATTAGTAATTTCAAAAGGACCTAACCATTTGGATGTAAGTTTTTCAGGCATCAATTGTAATTTGAAATTGGAAAGCAATACTTTTTGTCCTATTTTGAAGTTCTTTATCAAACCTTTATCATGAACAAATTTGGTTTCCTCTTTATAAATCTTTGAGTTTTCATAAGCATTACGTCTCAATTCTTCTAATCGTTGCAATTATAGAAATCTTTCCTCTCCAGCTTGAGCTAGATTCAAATTACATTATTTTACCGCTCAATATGCTTGTGTTCAATCTCTATGGGAAGATGACACTGTAAGACCCTAAATCTAAAGTGAAAGGTTATTTGGAGAAAGAAAAAGTAATAAGATATTGGGGCAAGATGAAATGGTGAAAGCATTAGTATTATGAAAATAAAAAGGATCAAAAGATGGCCAACGTATATGGAGGGCCAAGCACATTGAACGCAAGGCCTAAGAGTACGTAGGAGGCTGGCTTCATGTTATACAAAACTTTGGAAGCAAGAAGGCTTGGGCAATGGCCGTGGGCTTGCATGCAACTAATGCAAGGGCATGCACAAGGCATGCGGACGTGGGCAAGGCATGCGTTGGAGGCATACGTCGAGCGGGTATGTTAAGCGCCCTTGCTTATGCGTCGAGCCCAAGCGCACAACCCATGCGTCAAGCAGGCCAAATGCTGCCAAATTGCCCAATCGTGCGTCGATGGAAGTGCCCAACCTATGCGTAAAATGTTGTCGAGCAACCATGCGTCGATGCCTGCGTCGAGCGCACAGCCCATGCATCGAGCAGCCAGCCTATGCTGTGAGCACATTGTCGAATTGCCAAGCCTATCCGTCGAAGAGCCCTAATGATCATCAATGCGTCGAAGCACGCCCATGCGGCCGAGTAAGCCTTGCAAGCGATGACCAACGCCTATGCAGCATACCCATGCATCGATGGTCAGCACCTAGGCCAAGCGCCATGCGTCCATGCCAAGAAAGCCGTGCGGTCATACCTACTGAGCCATGTGTCGAGGATGAGCGGCCACCCTATGCGTTGGTGATGGCTAACTCATGCGATGGTAGTGAGTTGGCTTGCTATGGGTTATGGACAAAAGGAAGGCTAATTGATGGGGAAAAGAACCCCAAGGGGAGATGGCAATATTTATGGAATGCGTCCATAAGCCTAACAAATTATATAAATGAACATGTTTAAGTATTTAAGTGAATGAGGTGGTGAAAAGAGGTTCACACAAAGAAATCCATCACTCTAAGCAGGAGGTGGACAAAGGAGATTACATGCAAAAGTGGTCTTATCACTCTAAGGAGGAGGTGGATAAAGAAGGCTGCATGCAAAATGGGAATTTTGGCTGGCAAATTAAGATGAGAACAACTCAAGGCTGTGCTGGAATGGGCTAAGTGTTGGCAACTTTAAAAAGGGACAAATGTGAGTTGAGTTGTCAGAAGGGGGTGAGCTTGAGATGACTATAAATAGAGGGGTGGGCGAGAACAATTCATTCATGCCATCACCAAAATCTCAGTTTTGAGAGGTTTTTTAGAGTGTTAAGTTTGAGTAATTAGGCTTCCAAATTCATTGGGGTCCGAAGGAGCTAAGGTTGCGTTGGTGAAACTTTGGAGTCAGTCGGGACGCATATGCTCAGCCAGCCAACGCGTCCATCACACAACACGCACCTTGCACCTTGCAGCGCTGCATCCGTCCATCGCAAGCAGCACGCTTTGCACCAACGCATCACGCACGCCAGCCCAACGCAGCAGGCCACCGTATGACAAGCACGCACACCCTGCACACGGTCGAACATCTAACTGCCTGCCAGACACCATTGCGCCCATACAAGTTAAAATAACCTCTAAAGGGGCTGATTTTGGGATTTTGGCTAAGTTTGGAGTGGGGTAAGCTGGAAGATATTTTCAAAGTGGTTTTAGTAGGAAATCTTGCTTACAGTGAGTGGTTATTTAGTTTTATGCATTTTTATGTGAATAAATGCATGGGTAAGTGCAAGATGCATGATTATGATGTTTTGCTTGCCATGATATTGTCTGTGAAATTTCTATGGAAACTAAAATTATACCCGAAATACATAAGTTAGCATGCTTAAAAATGGTACTTGGTGTGAAAATATAGTCGACTTCGGTCGGTGGGAAATGATAGTTGGTGACGACCGGTGGGAACTATAGTCAAGATACCTAAGCATGACTAGCGGGAAATAGTTGTCGATGTGCACATTGGCGGGAAAAGCGGGTTATAGGAAAGTTTTCATAAAAGTTGTTATGATTGTTAATATATGCTTGATATGAAAATGCCAAGTATAGCATGTGACTGGAGGATAATTATTGAATGAGATTACACGTGATCGTGCATAGATTATAATGAAATTGTGATTATGTGATTGACTTCCCAAAAATATGTTGTGTTAAAGCTATTGTTATCTCAAAAGGCACCACTTACTGGGCTTATTAGCTCACACTCTTCCAAATGTTTTCTTCTATTCCCCCCCTCCCAGGTTGCAAAGCGGAGCGTTCAGAAAGGAGTCTACAACCACCAAAATACCAGGACTTGATAATTTCTCAGGGCACGACTCGGATCATGTAATAGAAGAGTATAGGAAAATTGAGCTACATGTATGAAATTTAGATAGGTTATTGTAATCATGTTAAGAATTTTAATAGATAAAGGGGGAAATGTTAAATTTAAATATTGTCTTGGAATGGTACTAGTATGTCTTCATGCTCTCTTCCAAGTCTTGGGCTAAGGCGAGGGAAGGGGTGTGACAGACACGCTTCGCCATATACAATTCTATACGGGGTTTTTCCTTTAGGTGTTTTAAAAGCGGTTCTATAAGTTTAAAGTGCATCGTTAAGACGGGAACTCCAATCTTTTCTTTTCAAGTTGACCGTCTTTTTTAGAATGCTTTTCACTTCTCTATTGAAAATTTTCACTTGGCCATTTTTTTTAGGATGATACAAGGTTGCTACACGATGGTGCACTCCGTATTTCCTCAATAATGGCTCTATGGTTCTCTTGCAAAAATATGTTCCGTGGTCGCTTATAATGGCTCTAGGAATTTCAAATCTACAAAAGATGTGATTTTTGAGAAATTTTGAAACAACAGAAGAATCATTTGTTCTAGTGAGGATTGCCTCAACCTACTTGGAAATGTAATTATCGCAAGTAAAATGTACAGATAGTCAAACGAAGAAGGGAATGGACCCATAAAATCTAAGCCCTAAATGTAAAAAATTTCACATACAAGAATGGAATTAAGTGGCATTTCGTTTCTTTTTGACAAAGATTCAAATTTTGTACACTTTCCACAAGACTTACAATATGCATAAGAGTCGGCAAAAAGAGAGTTCCAAAATAGTTCTAAGTTTAAACTTTTTCTAGCAGTTCGTTTTGGACTAAAATGACATCCACATGGTGTTTGTGTCAAAACAACAAAATAGACTCAAACTCTTCGCCGGGAACACATCTCCTAATTACTTGATTCCCCGAAAACGACGCCAATTTGTTCGAGATAAAATTGGTGTCGTTAGTTCAATCTAACCCACGACAGTGAAATTTATGAAGCTCAAACTACAACTAAAACTAACAAATAGTTATAGTATAAGTAAGAGGTCGATCCACAAGGAACCTATATTAATTGGCAAGATTTGACTTTTGAATTCCAAATTATAACGAATGGGGGAAATTATGAAATAAAATTCAATGGAAAAACAATCTTGGAGAATTTATGTAGATTGAACTAATTCTACCATAGACTTAATAAAATTCATGCAATTAATTGTTCCATATTTATTTCGAGATTACCTCTAATGCCCTAATTAGCCAATTAAACAATTAGCCCTAATTTAGTTCTTAATTTCTTCCTAAAGACATTCCACAATTAATACCTAAATTACATTAATCTCTTAGGTTTTCTTAACCATGAAATTCTTGAAACTCAAAAGACTGAGAATTCAAGCATGATTATATGAATGTTCTAAATAAGTGGATTCTTTCAAGAAAATAGGAAAAGAAGTCCAAATCTTTAATCAAGATTACTAATTCTTGCAACCTAATTACAATTTTGCTATAGAGCCATGTAATTTTGTATATAAAAATCAATTAAATCTTATTTGTCAGTTCGTTTTTAATTGAGTTCATTAAAAATCTCAACAAGAACATTCAAGAACAACAAATTGCATAAAAGAAATTAAAGAAAAGTCTAAAAAATTTTCTAATCTACATAATCCTCAAGAAAGAAATTACCTACTCATGGTGAGAGAAATTCTTCAAGAAATCCATTGAGTTTTTCATTGAAATATACAAAGATTGAAGAAGATTTTACAAAATCTCTCAAGAATTACAAAGAAAAACTCTCAAGTTTGTAAAAAAAAATTTGATATCTCTTCATTGCTGAAATCTGAAAAATTTAAAGATTATATCTATTGAGGGTCGCAACATTGCGACCCTAGGCTGACACTTAGTTCGACATTGTGTTGCCGAGGCGCGTGCGCATTTTATTTTTTCCATCAAACTTCGAAGCATTGCAATGTGGGGTATAACATTGCGATACTACCTTATTTTGCAATATTTTGAAGCTTTTTGTTTTACAGTATTGAGCTAGCGTTGGACCTAGTTATGGAGAGAGTGTTGCAACACTCCGAGTGGTACTGAAGTGTGTAAATTTGTTTCTTTTGAGGGGTAGAATGGTAATTTGCATTTATGCTTCTTCTAAGTTGATTCTTTTGACTCCATTAAGTTCGAAACTTCTCGTAACGATTCCAAAAGTCTCAGGATTGGATTTTACCTATAAAATAGACATTTTAAGCAAATAAATAGAGTAGAATTGAGGGATTTAACATAGACATTATAGCTTTTTTCAGGACTTATCATTCCATCACGATGCAAGCTGGAAGTCCGTGGTATTGACATTTCCTCACCAACTTCTGGAATCTAATCCATACTCCATCAACATATTCAGATGGAGATTGCCTGAATGCAACGATGTCTTCTCTATATTTTGTGTTCTTGTTAGGCAAAAATTATTTTCCTAGAAACTTATCCAGAAGGTTGTCCCATGAGGTAATAAAGTTGGGAGGCAATGAATCGAGCCATACTTCTACATATCCCTGCAAAGAATTGAGAAATAGCTTTTAGTCGCCATGCATCTTCAGAAACATCATTAACTTTGAAAGAATGATAGATTCTCATTAAGTGTTTCAGATGTTTATGAGGATCTTCATTAAGTAGCCTGACAAATTGTCCAAATAAGTTTAGTATATGGAACACAAAGGCTTTATCTCGAATGTAGGCACATCTATTGGCGGATCTAAAATGCAAGTGTCTAAAGTATGGAATACAAGAGCTGCATAATCCCTGATGGCTTTGTATCTATCTTCCATAATAAAGATAGGATTCTGGGGGTCAGGTTGTTGTGTTGGCTGCTGGTTGCCATTCTTTTGTACCCCATTTATGAGAGGGTTTGGAGGATCGACTCTAGGAGGTGGGTACATTTAAATTTTTTGCATGAATGTAGCTTTAGCAAGACTCTCTTGTGCGATCAACTTCTTCTACTCTTGATGCTTTCGCCTTAGTTCTTGTCTCCGGTGGCGAAAGGTCCTTTCTATTTGTTCAAGGTTTAGAATTAACAGAAACGTTGTCGAACATGCTCACTGACTCAAACGAAGAAATAAAATCACCGATCCTACACTTATACCTACAAACGGAGTAAATGTTGGGATGATAGCAACATGTAGCAGAAGCGACGAGGATCGATAAACACTTTAATTCATTAATTTTGGTAGAAAAGAAAACATGCTCATAACAGAATTTAATGGGTTTCAAGACATACCTTTGAAGAACCGTTGAAATCTCAATTTCCAGCTGCTAAATTCTCCAAATCTTTATGCAGACTACCACAAAATTTTCTCCATTATTCTCTTGGTGCTCTAGATTAAGTTGTGGGACTCAAAATAAGCTAGAATTAAAGTGAATTTGGAGAATGCTCACTGCAGCATCCCAAATGAAGAACACTTTCTTCTACCCGAATTTTTAAGAAAAATTCAATCGATTGCCTCATTTCAACTTCACTCTAATCTCTTCAATATAGTGCATACTATCGTGCAAAGAGATTTGCTTCATGGGATGCAGCTCATGTTTGGAGTAATTGAAGGTTGAAGATAACAGGTTCTTTGTGAGCTAGTTTGAAGATGAAGATGGAAAAATCAAAATTTTCCTTTTCGTGTTTTTTTATTTCCAAAATCCAAAAATGATTTTAAAATCATACTTAATTTCTAAAATCAAAATTTATTAATTTTACAAATTAATTTCATAAATTAATTTTCTAATAAAATTAATAAATAATTATTTAAATAATTTAAATAATACTAATTAATTTAATATCCAATATTAAATTAATTTTACACAAATCCATCTTCAAATATTTAAATCATATTTAAATATATATTTTCCAATTCTGTTTGATTCTAATTTGAACGTTTCAAATTAACTTATCATACTACTCTAGAGCTAATCCATTTCCGAACTAGTAGAGGGATCTCGTGTACCTACAGATCACGAGCTCCAACGATTCGAGATTAATCGGCTAAACTCATTAGACCGATCTAACCCCCATTCATTAACTAATGGGTCACTCTACTAAAGCCCATAGTTGAACTCCCCTCACTGTAGATATATCTTGTCCACTCGATATAACCATGATTAGTAAGTCAACCCTTCACAGGTTGTTCGTAATAACAGCTGGGTCGAACCTCTGTTTTACCCCCAAAATTACCTCTTGTTTCTTAAGTCCCCACTGATCCCCTAATGAACAATTGTTTTGTGATCCAATCAAGAAAACCGAGTCCCTCTAGGGCCAATGAGAGGGCGGGGGCCCTTGTTCAAGACCAAGAATTAGCACTTAAGGGAATAATCTCTCTATTATCCCTAAAAGTGGGTAGGAGTGAATTCTGTCTTGCACTCTATGTCCCCAGCTATCTATTTAGTCTTACCCCTAAAATGGGAGGTTTATTGAGCCGGCGTTGTTGAGTCAACCCTCACATATGCAAATCTAAGGATAATTCAAAATAAACAGGAATTCATAGTTAGCTCAGGATTAAGGTCAAGTTACCTAGGTCATCGTTTTGAACTAGTCAGTCTTAAATAGTAAACAACGTTATAAAATAAGAGTGACTGATTTCGTGGTTCGACCTTGTACAAACCCTTTTACACAAGGACACCCCCACTCCTCATGTTCCAACATGAATGAATTAGGATCACTTCGTTTGTAGCACTTTACAACTCCTTGTAACAACTACAGAGCAGGCCACATCCAATAGTGTTACCAGAATAAGGTACCCAACCTTATTCATATACTATAGATCATTTTGACTATTTACTTGAACCTGATCCACCTTTATGTCTCCACATAAAGTTCAAGTACTCATCCAATAGTCAAGGGACTATTAGGTTTATTGTATTTCTATTAAGCAAATCGTCTATTCAATAATACCTTATTGAATTTTCAGATAAAGTTCCATTGTTTACATACCACGAGTTTTAGGATATAAAACCCAACAGTAAAGTAGTAAGAACGAGGTCGAATCCACAAGGAAAGTGATGACTAGCCAGGTTAATTAGAGAATTCCATGTACGGGGGTTTGATTGGATTTGTGGAAATAGTGACTAAAAATTAACATACAACGTAAAGAAACAAAACTGAGCACGCAAAAGGGGTTAGATTAAATCAAAGAAAAAGCCTTGGGATTACAATATATGTTTAATATTTCTATCATTAGGCACCAATTAATTGTCTAAATTTGTGAACCCATCAACCTATTGAAAATCTAACAACCTAATTAGCCAAATTCGATATTAAATCAAATTAGCCATAATTCAATTTACAACTTTTCGTTCTTAGCGAAATACAAGTTAAAACCGAATTTCATTACGAAAGGGTTCAATTGTCGAGACATATTACAAGTCAAATAACCATATATTATAGCATGATTAATTAAGAATGATTAAATTAGGGCATACATGAGTTTGGTCAGAAAAAGTCAAGACTTTACACATGCGATCCTATTTTGCGCAACTAAATCAATCAATTTTTTTTGCAAGCTATGACGATTTGCAAAAATGAATTTCAATAAATTTGTCAGATCAATTCAGAAAAATTCTATTAAAATTAAATCAAATCATCCTAAATAATTCACAACAATTCAGTAAATTAACTAGAAGTCCTTCAAGAATTTAAACATATAACTAATCCCAAGAAAAATTTACCTAGCCTAGCATAAACATATTGAAAAACCAATCAAAGATGTAGAAAGACAGTTGAATATGATGAAACTTGGCTAGCAATTCAACTTAACCGTCTCCCAAAAATATCCTCAAGCTATGTTTTTCTTTATACCCTTCGGCTGAATCCAAAAACATTAATTTATAGATTTGGCGCAGTGGCACAACGCTAGGAAAAGTGTTGCAACGTTGCGACGACTTAGGTTAAGCATTGAAAAAGCATTACAACAGGGCTTTGACGCTCGATTGCGCGTGCAAAGGAGGATCGTTCATTGAAGTCGTAGCGTATGTGCTAAGACCATTAGCCTTAAGTTCCCTCCATAACATAAAGATGTTTATCTGTCGTAACTCAATCTAAACGTCAACAAATTTCTCCAGAAGAAAATGCCAAACTTTGGCACCTTTGATTAGGACAAATCAACCTAATAGGATTGAGAGGTTGGTGAAGAATGACCTTCTAAGTGAGTTTGAAGAAAATTCTTTACCAGTATGCGAATCTTGCCTTGAGGGTAAGATGACT
Source organism: Benincasa hispida (assembly GCF_009727055.1). Taxonomy (NCBI): domain Eukaryota; kingdom Viridiplantae; phylum Streptophyta; class Magnoliopsida; order Cucurbitales; family Cucurbitaceae; genus Benincasa; species Benincasa hispida. The sequence goes on from NC_052357.1 coordinate 89,049,169, forward strand.
AAAAGACCTTTTACTGGAAAAGGATATCAAGCCAAAGAGCCTCTTGAGTTAGTATATTCTGACCTCTACGGTCCTATGAATGTGCGAGTCCCAGGAGACTATGAGTATTTTATCAGTTTTACTGATGATTACCCTAGGTATGGGTATGTTTATCTGATGCAACGAAAGTCTGAATCCTTTGAAAAGTTCAAAGAGTTCAAGGCCGAAGTTGAAAATGCATTTGATAGACAGATTATAACACTTAGATCAAGGTGGAGAGTTTTTGGATTCAGAATTCCAGGACTATTTGATAGACCATGGAATCGTTTTCCAAATCTCAGCACCGGGTACACCTCAAAAGAATGGTGCAGCGAAGAGGAGAAATAGAATCTTGTTGGACATGGTTCGTTCTATGATGAGTTACACTTCCTTATCGGACTCGTTTTGGGGGTTCTTAGTGGAGACTGCAGTATACATATTCAACTGTGTTCCTTCCAAGAGTGTTGCGAGAACACCTCTGGAGTTGTGGAACGAGTGTAACGCTAGTTTACGTCACTTTCGTATATGGGGTTGCCCAACATATGTGCTTAAGGCCAATCCAAAGAATTTGGAACCACGGTCGAGGTTATGCCTCTTTGTAGGCTACCCCAAAGGTACACGATGTGGTTATTTTTATGATCTGTCGAAAAATAGGGTGTTTGTTTCCATGAACTCTACTTTCCTGAAGGAGGATCATATTAGGGAGCACAGTCCACGTAGTAAAGTCGTGTTATGTGAGCTTTCCAACAGAACTACTGAAACTTCAACGAAAGTTGTTGAAGGACCTGCTTCGTCAGCAAGAGTTGTTGATGATAGTTCATCTGGTAGGTTGATTCCACCTCAAGAGTTGAGGGAAACTTGACGTAGTGGGAGGGTTGCGAACCCACTTGTTCACTATCTGGGTTTCACGGAAATCCTGGCTATGGTAGTCAATGGTGACGTTGAGGATCCGTTGTCTTATCAGAAGGCAATGGAGCATGTTGACTGGGATGAATGGGTCAAAGCCATGGATCACGAGATGGAGTCGAAGTACTTTAACTCAGTATGGGATCTTGTAGATCAGCTTGATGGGGTAAGACCTATAGGTTATAAATGGATCTACAAGAGAAAATGGGGTGCTGATAGGAAGGTGCAAATCTTCACGGCTCGACTTGTGGCAAAGGGTTATACCTAGGTAGAATGAGTTGACTATGAGGAGACTTTCTCGCCTGTTGCCATGTTAAAGTCGATTCGCATCCTCCTATCCATTGTTGCTTATTATGATTATGAGATTTGGAAAATGGACGTCAAGACGGCCTTTCTGAATGGAAATCTTAAGGAGACCATTTACATGGTGTAACCCGAGGGATTCATTACCCAAGGTCAAGAGTAAAAAGTTTGCAAACTAAATTGGTCCCTTTATGGGCTGAAACAGGCGTCTCGATCTTGGAACATTCGGTTTGATACTGCAATCAAATTGTATGACTTTGACCAAAATGCTGATGAATTTTGTGTCTACAAGAAGATCGTCAACAATTCAGTAGTTTTCTTAGTGTTGTATGTAGACGATATCCTACTCATTGGGAATGGTGTAGGTGTACTGACTGCAGTTAAGAACTAGCTAGCGACCCAATTCCAAATGAAAGATTTGGGAGAGGGTCAGTTTGTTCTGGATATACAGATCTTTCAGGATTGTAAGAACAAAGTGCTAGCGCTGTCTCAAGCATCGTACATTGATAAGATGTTGCTCAAGTACTCGATGTAGGACTCCAAAAGGGGCCTACTGTCATTCAGGCATGAAGTCACTTTGTCTAAGGACATGTATTCTAAGACGCCTCAAGAGGTTGAGAAGATGAGATATATCCCATATGCATCTACCATTGGCAGTTTGATGTACGTAATGCTCTGTACTAGGTCAGACATCTGCTACGTTATGGGAATATTCAGTAGGTATCAGTCTAACCTAGGTCAGGGTCACTGGACCTCAGTTAAGAACATCCTCAAGTGTCTTTGGAGAACGAGACTACATGCTCGTGTCTGGATCTAGAGATTTGATCCTTACTAAATACATGGATTCTGACTTTTAGGCTGATAGGGACTCTTGGAAGTTCACTTTCGGGTCAATTTTTACTCTTAATAGATGAGCTGTAGTGTGGTGAAGCACTAAGCAAGAGTGCATCACTGACTCCACTATGGAGGCCAAATACGTGACGGCTTGTGAAGCTGCTAAAGAAGCCGTTTTGCTCAGGAAGTTCCTAACAGAGCTGGAAGTGGTTCCAGATACGTCTAGGACCATCACCCTCTATTATGACCATAGTAGTGTTGTGGCGAACTCCAAGGAGCCCAGGAGTGACAGGCGCGACAAACACATAGAGCGGAAGTATCACTTAATTCACGAGATAGTGCATCAAGGGGACATGATCGTCACAAAGATCGCTTCGGAGCACAACGTTACTGACCTGTTTATGAAGGCTCTCATAGCTATAGTGTTTGAGGGTCATCTTCAAAGTATGGGTCTACGGGACTGCCCACGGCTTGACTAAGGCAAGTGGGAAATTTTATTGTACTGGGCCTTAGTGCGCCAGTTTATTGTTTTGTACTAGTTTTTGTACACCGCACTCGCTTTAGGACAAGTGGGAGATTGTTGGGGTTGATGCCCTAAAGTCTCGTGTCCTGTAGTTTGTAAACACACTTTTGTACGAATGCTTGTGTTGTATAATATATACGATATTTTCTTGACTACTTGACTTTGAACATTGGAGCTTTTATTTGCTTTACCACAAACCAATAAACTAAAATCCCTAGTTGTCATTATGTAACTTAAGCATGTATGTGACGACATACAAGTGGATCATGTCTTAAGTGATAACTAAAATGGTCTGTAGTATATGGATATAGAAGGGAAACCTTATCTTGGTAACGCTATAGATATGGCCCGCTTTGTAGAATAGTTACAAGTGTTGTGACTTGCTACATATGGTCTGATTCTGATCATTCATGTGAGGACATACGAGTAGGGGTGTTCTATACAAAGAGTTTATATAAGACTTGACCACGAAGTGTTAACGTCTCGTTATATAACGCCATTCATGACAGAGGCTCCATTTCACTAGGATGACCATAGGTAACATGACCTCAATCCTTAGTGAGTTGGGAACTTCTTTCTTTGAGGGCGGTCCTTTGATTTGCATGGGTGCGAGTGACCAGGTCGCTGACTAATACCTACCACTTTGGGGATTCGTCTAATTTAGGAGCTGAGAACTCGGTTACATGATGAGATGCAGAAATGCATGTCATCTCAGGCCTTTTATTTAGAATTATAAGGGCTGTTAAGTAGATTATACAGTAATTATGTTAGAAATTCATGAGAAAATGAGTTTGTGGTGTTCAGCATTGAGAATCTCGGCTAACCCATTATTATGCGTTATTATGCGCTCAATTATCTATTTTTGTAGTTAACGCAGTCGGGCTACTGCATAAACTACCGCATGCGGAGAAACTCTCAATCGCAAAGGTGAACGCATACAATCAACGCATGGGTGTTACGGTGATAAACCGCATGCGTCCATCGCATAGGAGTTGCGATTGTCAAGCGATTGCGGTCATCGTGTAGAAGTTGTGGTATTAAGCGAATGCGGTTACTGCACGATTGCGGCTACACGATAACCATAATAATGGGATGAGCGCAAGGTTAGTGGAATGAACGCATCAACGCATATCCCAGAAAATCTAAAAGATGATGTTGACATTTCACCTACTACGCCATTAGCTGAAGAGTCTCAGAAAAGAACCAACGCGCCGTTAATGTCAAAATCAGAGCAGGTGCATAAGCTATCGGCGATCCAAGCTCTATAAATAGAAGCCACTGAGCAGAATTTCAATTCATCTAGGGTTTTCGCCCAAGGTTTGAATCCAAGGTTTTTTGCCTGAGGTTTTCCTTAGGGCTGATCCTTGTGATCCAAACAAACGCATTAGAAGAAAGCTTGAGAGTTATTGATCTCCTTCATCCATTCCGAGTGACGACCGGAACCTTCGTTGGAGTTAGATCTCGAGAGAGTCAGCTCCATCGTCCATCCATGGCACCGCCGGCAACCTTGACACACATCTGCTGGAAGCAAGACAATACTTCCAGCTGGTCTTTTCATTTTCTCTAATTTTCTTATATTGTATAGGATTACATTTTGGATTAAGGAATTAATACATTATGTGTTCAATGCATTTCTATGTTTTCTTCGATTCCACCCCCATCTTTCTCTGCTTAGCATCCTTAACTTTCATTGCATCACTTAATGAGATTGCTAGAGTATCGCATACTTAGTCATGTGGATTAGAGATATATAACATGTAGCAAACCACAGGGAGGTGTGTGTTGCGTGAGTGTGTGAGAAAACCTTATTTGCTTAGTGTGAAGCTATCGCAACGCCTGTCTATTGGCGAACACAACACTTGTCTATGAGTAAAGTCAGCAACAACTAACTACCTGGGAGGGTAAGTGGTTGGTCGCATTAAGCAGTGTAAGCAGTATTCACTAGAGATAGGAATAATCTTACGTCAGCCAAGTTCATGCGGTTACCTTGTCTTATGAGTGCATCATTCATCATTTAGGCATACTTAAAAGAGTAGTCTAAAATCCAAATCTAAGACTCGAGAGAGCAGATTGGAACGCATAAGCAAGAATGGGGAACTTAGGAATAAGCTCCGTTTCCTATCACACAGCGTATGCACCCTACGGAGAGGATATTGCATGCATCCAAGAAGTAGGATATGGTGGTTGTTTGCGGTCATCCCGACCTTTTTGCATAAACATCGCATACGTCCTAGAAATAGGCTCAAATGTGTGTAGCATGATTGCATAGCTTGCATTGGCTGAGGTTGTCCTTGCGGTCACTCTTAAGGGTTGCGATGAAGACATCTTGACATTTTATCTATTTTCCATCCATTTACTACGCATCAAATGTTTTCGTGTCTCTACCTCTCATTCATACTTCTCATTGCGTTGTCTGTTACTTAGAAGTAGGAGTAGTGTTAGCTTAAAACCCCTCATCATTCTTTTATTCATCCGTCGTATACACATTACCGCATACATCTAGTTACAAGTCCCTGAGTTTGACCTCGGATCACTGAGAAACTTGCGTTCGCGTTATACTTGATGTGAGCACAAGAAAACTTGTAACAGGAACGCATGGTCATCGCATACATTCACCTAATTTTAGTTATCAAGTCTTTGATGACTTGGTAATTATTTTTTCGTCACCACTACACAAGATGGAATTCACTCCTTCCCCGAAGTAGGGGTAAATAAATAGATTGCTCCCTTAAGGGCTGATCCCAAGGGTTAAACGATGAGGCGCTACACACCTTCTCATGGCCCGAGAGGTGTCCACACATAGTAAGACTATGTTGTATTGTTCATTAGAGGGATAAAATGGTACTTAAGGAGTTAGATGTAACTACAGGGGCAAAACGATAAATTGGCCCAACTGTACTTACAAGCATATGTGAAGGGTTATCGTACTGTTGATTGATTATATCCGATGGACACAAAAATATATCTGTAGTAAGGAGAGTTCGGCTATCGGTATTTAGTGGAATGCCTGATAGTTAACGGATGGTGGATCTCGTAATTAAAAAGTTTAGTCAGCTATTCACGTACCGTTGGAGCTTTGAGCCATAGGTTCATAAGGTCCCCTTGGTAGCTCAATGAATACAAGTTGAGAATCAGTTTTTGGATCAGTTTCAAATGTTCAAATTGACAAGAGGGAGTTTGATTATATATGATATGATTGAACTGGTGAATTATATGTGGTATGATTGACTTTATTTATGAGATACATTAATTGGAGAAAAATGGATATAAATATGATTTATATCTATTGGAGGAGAAAACACTATGGTTGATATATGATATTAAACTATAGGTTATTGAATATAATATGATTATATTTATTATTTTTAAATTGTACAATTATAGGATAATTGGTCGCCGTTTTCTCCGTAAATGTGTGTTAGTGGGAAGTTCCAATTGGTTTTCGTAACTGAAGAATAAAATGAAAATTGTTTTCATTTTGCAAAGAACACACGGTTAATTGCTCACAAAAGTGTTTGCTGCCTATCCCTTAGTAAATTGAGAGACTATATGATAGCTCACATTTACTACACGATCGCTTACAGCGCGCGCCATCTTTTAAACAATCATCTCCTTGTACTAAATGAACATCTAGCGAGCTTTTACTAAACGATTGTATAGACGATCACTGTCCTTTTCCTACAGGATTGTGTACTTCGCCTAAACGATCAAGCACTTTGTCTATACGATAGACACGCGTTTCTCCCACTTGCTTCACTGTTGTATACGATCTCTTGTCCTCCTCCGCTCTACAAAATCCGAACATAGCCCACTCTTTGGATTCTCAAACAGATAATACTAAGGGTTCCAAGTGGTGGCGTTGTCCCTATCTTTCTACTGTTCGTGTGGAGGCCGTTCGCGGTAGACGACCAGACTTTTGGTGAACGATAGTTTGTCGTTCCAGCGAGAGTGAGAGCACCCTTTCCTTGGAGAGAATGAGATTTCTATTGAAGAGAGTCTTCAAATAGTAAGTTTCCTTGTTCTCTTGGTTATTTATTCTTAAGGGATGCCGATAATTTTGCACTATGATGCATATCTGTTTGTTTGAATGTAAATGTGGTAATTCTGTCACACTGTCTTTGGAAAGATCTACTTCCGCTCATAGGTACTCTTGCATAAGAGTTCCTTGAGTTGTGAGATCCGTTTACACTCTAGCCTTCTAAGTATTAAAGCTCCACTGGATTGTTAAATTAAGTGGTTAGTTCAATTTACCCATTCTAACATTGATTTCAATAAAGAGAATGCACAATTCAAGTTGATGCGAGTGCAACATTGCTTTAAGCCATAATAACCCTAGGGATCCATATTGTTGAACCCCTAGGAGAACTTAGCTCATGGTAGATGACAGAATAAACATCTTTATTGAATCATAAACCATAACTACAAATTAACATTTGAGTGAGAAAACTAAATAATACAATGAATGAATGAAATAGAAATGCTAAAAATAAAGTGCAATCTCGAGGGGGCACTTTGGGCAAACCCTCAACATTTAGTCTTTCTCTAGGAAAATTCCCCCTTTTCAAGGTGGAATCGTGCTTGACCACAAGTTTTCATGAGGTGAAGGACCTAGAGCTGCTATGCTTTAAAGGAACCTTCGTTCGTAAGGCTATTGACTTGAAAGGTTGAAAACCTGTTCAAAAGACTACTGAAAAATGATGTGAACAACGAGAGAAAACGTGGTTATTGGGGTTGGTGCCTTAAATCTCGTAGAGTCCTATAGTTTGTAATTGTATTGTACAAATATCTTATTTATTTAATAAAATATGTGATGTTTTATTCGACATTTAGTTTCATTACTATACAAACCAATAAACTAACATCCAAGGTTATCTTGTAGCTTAAACATGCATGTAGAGACATACGAGTGGATCATGTAAAAGTGATAACCTAAATAGTCTGTAGTAGATAGATATGGTTGAATACCTTATCTTGGTGACATTATGAGTACAACCCACTTTATAGATGTTACAATTGTTGTAAAGTGCTACAAATGATCTGATCCTGATCATTCATGGGGAGACATGTGAGTAGGGGTATTCTATACAGAGGGATTTGTATAAGAACGGATCATAAAATATTTAGTCTCATTACATAACGCCGTTCATAATAGAGACATATTTTACCAGGATGACCATAGGTAACATGACATGAATCTTGAGTGAGTTGTGAACTCCTGCCTATGAGATTGGGGATTTGAGAATACAGCTACATAAGATGGAATTCACTCCTTCCCCAACGTCGAGGTGAGTAGATAAATTCCTCCCTTAAAGGGTGATTTCGGGGCTTGAATAATGTGGTGTCACACCCTCTCCGGGCCCGAGAGGGGTCTGATCATAGTGGATTATGATTTATTACTCATTAGAGGGATCAATGGTACTTAAGGAATTAGATGTAACTTTAGAGACAAAATGTTAATTTTGGCCTAACTATACAAACAATGTAAAGGGTCATCGTACTATTAGTTGATTATATTTAATGGATATAGAAATGTATTTGTAGTGCAAAGAGTGCAGCTATCGGTTTTTAGTAGAGTGCCCGACAACTAGTGGATGTTGAGTAAATTAATTAAAGAGTTTAATTAATTATTCAAGTACCGTTGGAGCTTCAAGCTACAGGTCCAAGAGGTCCCCTCTGTAGCTCAACGAGGTATTTATGAGAATCAATTTTGAATTAATTTGAATTGTTCAAATTTATTAAGGAAACTAATTATATGTGATATAATTATTTTAATTTAATTATATATGATATAATTACTATAATGTATTTGATACATTATAATATAAAGTTTATTTAAAAGGAAATAAATATTTGAATATGATTCAAATTTTAATATATGTGAGTTGGATTCATATAACTAAATTTAATATAAATGAGATTTATATTAAATATTTTTGTTGATAGAATTAAACTATAGGTTAAATTGTATTGGATACAATATTAAACTATAGGTTATATGTTATATTTGATATAACATATAGTTTAATATCTGTCTCTTATACACATCTAGATGTGTATAAGAGACAGTGTATGTATAGTTATTTGGGTTTTAAAAAATAAAATAAAAACTAATATTTTATTTTATTTTTATTTATTTTAAAAATAATTTTAGGGAGGGAGTTATAACTCCCTCCCTCTTTTTCTCTTTACAATGTGATGGAGGGGTTGAGAGGTTCAATTTTCTTCTTTTTCTTCCTTTTTGAGTTTGGTTTACAGAACTGATCTGTAACATTTTTCAAGCTTTCCCAATCACTCAATTCTCTTCCTCTCTCAATAATTTTCTCTCACACCAAAAAGCCAGAGCCCACACACTCTTAAATTATGATCCCAGAGAATATAAAGAAAATCATTTTTGTAGTGACCATTTGGAAAAATTAATGTTTACAGTTCGTGATTTTGTGGAGAAGAGGATACATGAAGAAAACGTTCTTCAAGGGTAAGTCTCATCTTCATTATTCTCTTCTTAATTTCTTTGAGCATGTTGTATTTTTCATTTTAAATGCATAAGTTTTATGTTTTCTTCTTCTGTAAAATTGGGATTTGGGTCTGGTCCCCGTTTTCGCTCACGAACCTTCAATGGTTCCTTCAATTAGTATAAGAGCAGGGTTTTTGGCCCAAATGTTTTTCCAAAATTTCAGAATGTTTTTATAGTTTCATGGTGAGATTTAGCATTCTATATATTCATGTGATGATTGTGATGAATGTTGTTTTGCAATTGTGGATGATTTTCAGGGATTGGGCATTTAGTTTATCACTTTCCTTTTACAAAATTATTTTGTAAGGGCCCATGTTTTGGTGCATAAAATTGCTATCGAATCTGTATTTACCGTTCTTGAGTTGCTCGTGCTGTTCTTGGTTGATTATTTGGAGAAAACGAAGCGAAAATCGGATGCGTTTTGAAGGAGTTCAAAGCTGTACAGTGAGCGACTGTATAGTAGCGTTGCAACGTTGTGCTCTAGCATCACAATGCTACGATGTTGCAGATGAAAATCTTCTCCGTAGTGTCGTGACACTAGGGTACGACATCGTGACGCTCTGAGAAGGAGAAGACACGAGGTTGAACTTTGGTTTGCACGCAGTTTGTGATCTACTGGTCTGATTCAGCTCGTGGGATCTCCGGTTTTAATTTTTGGGTTCTTCTAGACTGGTTCGTGGCTTGTTCGAGCAGTTTGTGGTCTGGTTAGAGCGGTTCAAGACCCGATTCACCTGTTTCGAACCAGATGACTATTAATTTATAATAGTTAAATTTAGTCTTTGTTTTGGTCGTCCAATCCCAGTTCATTAATTGCCTTTACATTATGCATATGATGTATGATTTAAATATTATTATTATATGTCATAATGTATGTCATATAGTATAAAATTCCACCATAAGTTATGAATTTAATTTCATGCATCATTTATATTATAAATGTTATAATATATGTTTAGTTGCATGATTTATTTTTTATAGCATGCTCATACTCATATAATATAAATCTATATGCATTCCTTAATAACATATAAATGCATCATTTATATTATAAGAGTGATAATATATAGTATGAATGTATGTTTGAAGTATGTTATTAACTATTTCATTACCTTATTATATAAGTGTTATATATGTTAGTAATGAAATGAAATTTCATGAAGCATGACATTACCTTAGGTAATTTATAATTGTTATAATTGACTAAGTATGATAATAGATGCAATGTATGGTTTTAATTTGTTTCATTTGCTTATAATTGTTATAACAAAATGAAATTAGAAATTAAAATCGATAAATCAAAATTGCATGCAAGCCTTAGGTTAAAATAATTTTTTTGAAAAATAGTTTTAAAATATGATTCATATAGATCTAAGATCACTTTTCTAATGATTATGGAAATTTAAGTTTAATCTTTTAATCGGTTTAATAGGATTAAATTGATTCTTAATTAAAGGATTAAATTTGTAACAAATGTATCTATAAGAGACCTTTTATTTAAGGTTAGTTCTGTCTAGGCTAGGGTATTTAAGTTGACGGAAACGTAACACTCCTACCTAGGAACTTACATGGATAGGTGAATTAGATTTGTTACAAGCAAGCATTGTTTGATTAAAGTTTATTAAAATGTTTAATAAACATTAATCAAAGTTGTTTAACTATCCAAAGTAAGTGTACTTTTGGGCAACTTAAACAAACACTTAGTTAAAACCAGTAGTCGAATTTTTCTAAGTTAATTAACCCTAGGTAAAACACTCAGTGAGAGGAAAATGAGGTATATGATACAAACACCATCCGTATAGATCAATATCAAGGTGAATGGAAAGAGTGTTTATAGTAAGTGGGGGCGGGAAGTGTGACAACACATCCTTCAGTCTCTCTCATTAGTTTGAAGTAAAGTCTCATGCACAACCTCGTGGCACCTTGAGTGTCCTCCTACGGATGACATTTTTGCATGACGCTTTATTTAAACTCCAGAAATGGATAAGGGTTACATTAGTTTTTGTCCCAATCGGTTTACCCTACGGTTGGCTCATTGTAGCGGAACTGTAGAATCTAAAACAAGAGGTTACACTTACAAAAAATGTTAAACGAGTTTAACTATTTCTAGACCGAACAATGGTGACTTATAGTTACAGTAACAATGAATTGGTTTGTTTATTGGTTGAGATAGTCTCATTTCAGTGAAGACGTACCTGATCACCCTACGGGGGCTTTTTTCCTGTCTCACCGAAGCATCATTGCAAAATAGATGTCACTTAGGGTGCATTAGATAATTTTGCTAAAATTAATTGATTTTTTCTAAATTTACTCGTCGTCGACAAACTAACGGACGATAATTACACGACTTAGTAAAATACAAATCAGTACTATCTTGATCATCACTGACCTCTGGTTTGTCCTAATGAAGGCTGTTCTCCCATTTTAGCTCCAAATGTTACTCGAAATGTTCAATAAATATATGAGCAATTGATACAGGCAAACGAAAAGGCCCAAAAGTACATCTTGGCAAGCCTTTTTGAAATATTGGCCAAGAAGCATGAGCCCATGCTCACGGCTCGTGAGATCATAGAGTCCCTGAGGGCAATGTTGGGACAACCATCCGCACAACTCAAGCACGACACTCTCAAATACATCTTCAATGCCCTGTATACAAGAAGAGGCATTTGTAGAGAACATGATGGTCCACTTCAATGTGGCAGAGATGCTATTATGCCATCATCAATGAAGCCAGTCAGGTTAGCTTCATCCTGAAAACTTTATCTGAAAGTTTCCTACAGTTCCGTAGAAATGCTATTATGAACAGGATTGACTATAACTTGACCACCTTGCTCAACGAGCTATAGACCTTTCAATCTTTAATGAAATCCAAGGAATAGAAGGGTGTGACAAATATTTCTTCATCCTCTAAGAAGTTTTTTAGTGGTTCGACCTCTAGGACGAAGTCTGTACGTTCTTCTTTCGGCACCAAAATGTGGAAGAAGAAGAAAGGTGGAAAGAGGAAAGCTAACCCACCAGATGCTGCCCAAAAGGGAAAGAAGGCCAAGGTTGCAAAGGGAATATGTTTCCATTGCAACTAGAAGGGACATTGGAAGAGGAACTATACCAAATACTTGGGAGAAAAGAAGAATGCCAAGCAAGGTAAATATGATTTGCTTGTTTTGGAAACTTGTTTAATGAATAATGATGATTCGACATGGATAATTGATTCAGACGCCACTAACCATGCTCATTGTTCATTTCAGGGAATTAGTTTCTGGCGGTAACTGAAAGCTAGGGAGATGACGATGCATGTTGGAACTTGGCACATCGTCTCAGCTACAGCAGTGGGAAAACTTCGACTTTGTTTACAAAAATCTTATGTTATACTATATAATGTATTTTTGGTTCCAAGTTTGAAAAGAAACCTTATTTATCTAAAATGTCTGTTAGAATAAAATTATTCTATCTCTTTTAATGTAAATAAAGTGTTTATTTACAAAAATGGTGTATATATTTGTTTTGCAAATCTTGAAGATAATCTTTGTGTGTTAAGACCATTAGCAACAAAATCCCTTCTTAACACTGAAATATTTAAAACTGCGGTAACTCAAAATAAAAGACTTAGAATTTCTCCTAAAGAAAATGCCCAACTTTGACACCTAAGATTAGGGCACATCAATCTCCATAGAATTGAGAGATTGATAAAGAATGGACTTCTAAGCGAGTTAGAAGAAAATTCTTTTCCTGTGTGTGAGTCATGCCTTGAAGGAAAAATGACTAAAAGATCTTTTACTGGAAAAGGTCATAAGGCCAAAGAACCCTTAGAGCTAGTATATTCAGACCTCTGTGGTTCGCTGAATGTAAAAGAAAGAGTAGGGTTTGAATATTGCATCACCTTTACTGATGATTATTCAAGGTATGGGTATGTTTATTTAATGCAACATAAGTTTGAATCCTTTGAAAATTTCAAATAATTTGAGGTCGAAGTTGAAAATGTATTAAATAGAACAATTAAGACATTTCGATCAGATCAATGTGGAAAGGTTTTGAATCTTACATTTCGAAACTATTTGATAGAATATGGAATTGTATCCCAACTCTCAGCATCTGGTACACCTCAGTAGAATGGTGTATCAGAAAGGAGAAGTCAAACCCTATTGGACATGGTTAGGTCGATGATGAGTTATGCTTCCTCACTTGATTCATTTTGGGGTTTTTTAATACATACTGCAGCATATATTTTGATCTGTGTTCCATCCAAAATTATTACAAGAACACCTTTGGAGTTATGGAATGGTCATAAAGCTAGTTTACATCATTTCAGAATCTGAGGTTGCCCAACACATGTGCTTAAGGCAAATACTAAGAAACTGGAACCTCGTTCAATACTGTACCTATTTGTAGGCTACCTCAAAGGAACGAGAGGTGTTTACTTCTTCGACTCTAAGAAAAATAGAGTGTTTGTGTTGACAAACACTACTTTTCTAGAATAAGACCATATAAGGAAGCACAAGCTTCACCGTAAAATAGTGTTGAATTAACTTTCTAGAATAAGACAAACAATACTCATCGCATTCATTTGATTTTATAGGGATGCGATGACCCTATTGCTTGCATCACCTTCTTTAATTCTAAGTCGTTGATTGCTTTCCCTCCAATCTTTGTGATTCTTCAAAATACGATCAAGAATATTTTTAGCCTCATCATACGTTTTGTCAAGCAGACCTCCAGCTACTGCCGCATTGGCAGCCATCTGTGATGCAGGGTTCAAACCGTGGTAAAATATTTCCATTTGGAGACAATTGGGTAAGCCATTGTGCGAACAATCTCACACAATTCTCTTAAACCTTGCCCAAGCATTGCTGAGCGATTCGTCAATATCTTGTTCAAAATTTTTAATCAACTTCCTCCTTTTTGCATTCTCTGTCGGGGGGAAGTATTTCTTCATGAACTTCTCTACTACTTGTTTCCAAGACGTTATCTCCTCTGGTTCGAGAGAATAAGCCCATTTCCTTGCTTGGTCGCATAGTGAATATGGGAACAACGTTAGTCGAACTTCCTCAGCTGAGATGTTCGGTAACACAAAAGTATTGCAGATTTCAATAAAACTCCAGAGATGGGCGTGCGGATCCTTGCCACGCCTTCCACCAAACTATCCGACCGTCTGAATCATCAGCAATATAACCAGTTTCATTTCAAACTTCGATCTGTCTAGGGCTGACCTCATGATTCCTGGAGAGAAATCATAGAGGTTTGGCGAAGCATAGTCTCGAATGGGTCTATTGTGGTCGTTCGCCAGGAAAATGAGGTTTGCCATGATATTATTTGTGCTTGCTGCTCTATCTTTTGGTTGTTCAGCCATGTTGGGATTTCTCTCTTGTTGTTGTCGTGGTTGTCTCGTTGTCTTCTAAACGTTCTTTCAACCTTTGGGTCATAATTGGGCTCAGGAACTTGTTCTTCGCTCATATGACACCCGCTTCTTCCCTTACCAAAGGAGAGGCAGTGCATAGAGGTTGAAAGCTGTGAAGAAAATAAAAAGTTACTATTAGCGCAATATGTACTGCCGTAGTCCCTGAAAACGGCGCCAAAAACTTGATGCATTGTGAATGTGATGAAATAATGGTATGAAATTGCGGTGGTGGTTTATGCATTGTACATGCAAGTTTTCCTAGTAAAACCCAAGTATAAATCTTACTAGGTTTCCTGGTAAGTCCAGGGTCGAACACAAGGACTACTGAGATACTATGCATTGGTAAATTTTGATTCCTTTGTGGTGACAAAAACAAATAAGTGTTGTGTTGTTTTAAGTATAGATCCTATGCGGCAGAATTGAGTAAAGAGTTGATGATAGTAAAATTACAATGAGTATGCAGGGAACGGGTTGAGAAGAGATTTAGCTAACACTTCCTAAGATTGCGTTCAAGTCATGCGATCATGCTACATACACACAACATCATGTCATCTCTCAATGCAAATGCCATAGTTCCTAATTCTAGGACGCATGCGATGTATACAATAATGGCGATAGGAATTATGTCTAAGCCTCTATTCTTGTCTATGCGATGATGAATGACACACACATATACAAGGTGACCGCATATATCATATCCTATTTCTAGGGTGCATGCGATGCATAATAGCAAACAAAACTTATCTCTAAGTTTCTATCTCTTACTTATGCGGTTCTAATCTGACTCTTTCAAGCCTGGATTCTAACCTAACTCTCTCAAGTCTAGGTTCTTTCTTTAGACTACTTTCTCAAGTATCTTTAAAGGGTGAAGGGCGCATACATAAGATAAGATGATCGCATAAAGTGAAGATTTTAGGTCATGCTAGTTAAGTACTCCTCAACCCATTCGAAAATTTAGCTACTCATGCAAAATGTAAAGGGATTGAACAGATGTTGAGATGCAAATTCCATTTTATAAATAAAGTCAGAATACAAAACAACAATGGAAAGTAGGGATAAAAAGCCCAGTAGCAATGTCTTGCTTCCAAGGCTTTTACACGATTTTTTACTCTACTCTGTCCAGAAGAATATCCTTGCTTTCGTAAGTGTCAGCCCCCTCTCATTTTTCAATACTTCCCAGCAGTCTCTCGAGCTAACCAAAAATGATCTCTCGGCATCTTCTTCTCTTTGCTCGCCTCCCCCTCTAAGTATATGAACAACTACAGACTAACGATTAACTAATTGTATATTTTATTTTTTTTATCTATATGGCGAATTGTGTAGAATTCGAACTCGTTTAACGATGGTGGCCTTCGGTATTTATAGAGCTTCAGGGTGAAGAGCTTTTCCCTCCAATGATTGCCATGATGGGAGGTCATTAAATCTTCTGTCTGATGCGCCGATTAATGGTCACCGAAAAGTTGAATGTACTTGCTATAGTGTATCGTTAGCAGCTTGTTAACTAAATTCAGATTCGACCGTCATCAACTTTCCATCCCATCATGATTTATTATGCTTTCACCTTGATGCACCGTCTTTATGCAGCCACCTTCTTAAGTGAATTTTCGCCAGCGCATACGATCGCATGGCTTTACAGTCACAATCTTCTACTGCACGCGGTTGCCGAATTCCTTGGATCGCAATTTGCTTTGCACCAACGCATTTTTCCAACACAAAATAAGTAAATTAGCTACTTTTATTCGATGGGCACATGCGATTGCAATATTCTTAGTTTAACGCTTTTGGATATTATTTTTTATATTTTTATCGTCGTATACTCACATTGTTTTACATCTTTTTACTGTAATAACGTACATTCCTTCTCGTTATCAATAAGGTGTAGAAATTTAGGACACACTCGGGCAACATGCAGCCAACCATTATCAACTAATCTAAGTAGTGACTAGCGGAGATAGAGGCAATGTACATACTCTATTTGATTTGGATTATGCTTTTTTTCATTCTAATTAATAAATTTGAATTTTGAGCTTTTTCTTTTAATTATCGGATTAAAGAAATATATTATTTGTCAGGCTGAGAGATTCACTATTGTTGCAATGTCACAGGTAATGTCATTCGAGTTTTTGATTTTATTCATTGGTTGCAGGTTTGAAATTGGGTTAGGCTTCGGAAAGGAAATTGGGTTGATGAGTTCATCCCCAATCTAATATACAATTTCTTTGTTGATTTATTATGATAGAATTGGTTTGGGCTTTGAAAAAGACGTTGGGTTGGAGATAACATCCCGAGTGCAAGTTCAATTAAAAGGCTGAAAGTGTACTCTGACGTAAGCAACAGGTTAAAATTCATAAAATCGTGGGGATGGGTCGTCATAAAATATAAAGACGCCCGGTAATAGGACATCCATACAAAAAAAGCTCTTAATTTATATCTAATGAATTAGTAAAATTTAAGAAATTAACTTTGTATTAGAAAATTTTTAGCTATAATATTAAAAGTTTAATGACTTCTTTGACAATATTGGTAAAATTATAAAAATAGGCTATATATATATATACATTTATATAGCTCTTGAATTTTGATTTTTGTTACCAAAGTACCCTTACTCTTTCAAAAGTTACAATATTACCCTTACTTCAAAACTACCATTGAAACAATGTGACAATCCAAACTTGATTTATTCTTAGTCATCACCACATTGTTTCAAGTTCAAATCTTCATCTAAAATTCTAAAGGATTTCTATTCCAAAAGTAATTTTGTAACACTTATGAAAGGTTCATGGTGGTATTTCAACTTTTGAAAAAATAGAGGCATTTGATAAACAAAGAGTAAAGTTAATGAACATTTTTATATATAATTTGCCCTATTTTTAAAATCTACATAGTTATTAAATTTACAATTGAAAGTTCAAGAACCTACCAGATGATTTGTTTAATATTTGGAAAATAATTGAACACGAAAACACATATACAAACGCATATAGGCTAATCTCTGTTACTCAACTTAGTATAGTTCATAACAAACCCTAACTTTCTTTTGTTTTATTAAAGGTCACACATTAGGGGGAAAAAAAAGAAGAGATACATGAGTTCTATTTTTAGTAGTACAAGCTCGTACTCAATAATTATACCTCCTTATCCTGTTCAATTAGAAAAATTTGAATCCCACATAATTGATCGAAAAAATGATCCTTTCAATGAATTCTGCTAATATGTCGAAATGTTTGGATACAACCAGATAAGCTACAACAAGGGCCTCATATTTTCAAAACTTAATAGATATAAGATTATCAATCCCCTCATTCAAAACAAACAAATATCCTATGCACTATGTGACTCAATAATAATTATTGCAAGATGGTGACACCTATGAGGAAAAACTTTTAAATCAAAATCTTGATGTTCCTCATACCAATATTAGAAAATTTTCAACTCTATAATTTGAACCAAGCTCCATAAACCATGCATAATGATCCATCACATCTCGATTATTCCTGTCAGAAAATAAAGAAAAATATGTATTGATGATTGTCCAAGGTAAGACCCAAAGTCCACGGGCAATCCTAAACCTAAGAGATACCAAGAAAGGGTATAGGGGAAGAGAAATATTAGTGCTTCGGGGTTTGAGTCAACCAGTTGAGCTGGTAAATATATACAAATCGAAAAATGAACAAGTCAACATCGGACTGGCACCCTACAACCTTGATCACCATAAACGTCATAGACACCATTACACAAAATGGTAGATGTATATCAAAGGATTGACTTAAAAATAGTCCTATTCAACCACTTAAAAGGAGAAGGTAAGTAATCACCTTACGTTATATTCCTCATGTTCCTACTGATCCTCTAATGAACAACTGGTTTGTAATCCAATCACTAAACCAAACTCTCTTAGTCTTTCTCCAATCCAATCACCCAGTAAGAGGGTGGGGCCCATTTTTCAAGACCTGGATTCAGTACTTGAGAAAATAACCTTTCTCCTATCCCTAAATCGAGTAGGCATGAAATCTATCTTAAACCTTATGTCCCCAGCTATCTATCCGGTTTTACCCTTGAAATGGGAGTCTTATTAAGCCGGCGTTGTTGAGTCAACCCTTAACTATGAAAATCTAAGGGTAATCCCAAATAAACAGGAGTTCATAGTTAGCTCAGGATTAAGATCGAGTTGCCTAGGTCATCTATGTAAAATAGTCTGTCTTAAATAGTAAACAACGTTATAAAGTAAGAGTGACTTATTTCTTGTTCCTGATCTTATGCAAAATCATTGCATAGGATGCCCTCACTCCTCATGTCGTAACATGTACGAATTAGGATCACATCGTATGTAACACTTTACAACTCTTTGTAACAACTACAAAGTAGGCCGCATCCAATGGTGTTACCAGAATAAGGTACCCAATCTCATTCATGTACATAGATCATTTTGACTATTTACTCGATCCCAATCCACTCTTATGTCTCCACATAAAGTTCAAGTATTCATACAATAGTCGTGGGTCTTAGTCTATTGGATTTAAACTTTCGTACAATTTATGAAATCAACAACAAGTATATTGATCATAGAAGATGTTTATTATTTTACAAATGCGAGTTTCTAGGGCATAATACCCAACAATACTCCCACTTGGACTAAAACTCTAGTGGATCAGTATATATAAATATATACAATGTTGAGTTTACATGGAAAGAATAAAATGTACAAATACAATAAACTAGGACATTACAATACCCATAAATTCTCCCACTTCACCTAGTGATACAAAACTCGTAGACCTAGTTCTACTAGGTGAGCTTCGAATACTTTAGCCGAGAGGGCCTTCGTAAATGGATCAGCTAAGTTGTCTTGGGAAGTAATCTGAGTGACAATGATGTCTTCTCTATGTACAATCTCCCTGATGAGATGGTACTTCCGTTCGATATGCTTCCCTTTTGATGGCTTCGTGGTTCCTTTGAATTTGCAACTGCTCTACTGTTGTCATAATAAAGAGTGACAAGTAAGTGCATATTAGGAACTACTTCCAGATCTGTTAAGAACTTTCTGAGCCATACTGTTTCTTTTACTGCTTCACTTGCAGCTACATACTCAGCTTCCATTGTGGAGTCTGCAATATAACTCTGCTTGATGCTTCTCCACACAACTGCTCCTCCGTTAAGTGTGAATACTGACCCCGAAGTTGCTTTCCTTGAATCAATATCGGTCTGAAAGTTAGAATCAGTGTATCCAGTAAGGATCAGATCCTTAGAACCATACACGAGCATATAACATCTCGTTATCCGAAGATACTTGAGAATATTTTTAATAGCAGTCCAATGGTCATGACCAGGATTGGACTGAAATTTGCTAACATTTCCTACGACATAGCATATATCAGGACGAATACACAACATTGCATACATCAAACTCCCAACTGCAAATGCATATGGAATTTGATTCATCTTCTTAACTTCTTGAGGTGTCTTAGGACTTTGTTCCTTAGACAAGTGAATTCCATGCCTGAAAGGTAAAGATCCTTTCTTGGAATTTTTCATTTTATACCTAGACAACATCTTGTCTATATAAGATGCTTGAGATAAAGCTAATGTTCTGTTCTTGCGATTTCGAACTATTTAGATTCCAAGAACATATTATGCTTTTTCCAAATCTTTCATTTGGAATTGTGAAGCCAACCATCTCTTAACGTCAGCTAGATATTCTACCTCATTTCCAATGAGTAGAATATCATCAACACACAACACCAGAAAAGCGACAATTTTGTTGACGATTTTCTTATAGACACAGGGTTCATCAATATTTTGTTCAAAGCCATAAGATTTAATCGCAGCGTCAAATCTCATATTCCAAGATCTAGAAGTTTGTTTTAATCCATAAATGGATCGATTAAGTTTGCAAACCTTTTGCTCTTGACCCTGCTGTATAAACCCTTCTGGTTGAGACATATAGATACTCTCTTCAAGATAGCCATTCAGAAAAGCTGTCTTGACATCCATTTGCCATATTTCATAATCATAAAAAGTGGCCATGGATAAGCGTATTCTAACAGACTTTATCATGGCAACTAGAGAGAAGGTTTCTTCAAAATCTAACCCTTTCTTTGTGTAAACCCTTTTGCCACTAGTCAAGCTTTGTATGTCTGTACCTTACCAGTTTCGTCTCATTTTCTCTTGTAGTTCCATTTGCAATGAATGGGTTTTAACCCTTCAGGTTGATCTACAAAATCCCAGACAGAATTGAAATACACAGATTCCATTTCAAGCTCTATGGCTTTAATGCATTAGCCTTTGTCCACATCGTTCATTGCTTGATTAAAAGACAATGGATCCTCTAAACTCATCTGGTATGATGACTTGAGTTTCAGTTAAACCCAAGTACCGGTTAGGCTGTTGCACAACCCTCCTACTACGACGAGGCATTCTCAACTCTTGAGAAGGATGTGAAGTATCAGTTTCATCAACAACTCTTTTTGACGGACCTGCTCGACCAACAACTCTTGTTGAAGGACCTGCTTGATCAACAACTCTTGTTGATGCATTTGTTGTTTCTCTGGACATATCTTCTATTACTAGCTTACTACGAGGTTGATGGTTCTTATATAATCTTCCTCTAGGAAGGTTGCATTTGTCGATACAAATATTTATCTTCCTGAGGATCATAAAAGAGACCACCTTTAATTTCTTTTGGGTAGCCTACAAATAGGCATACTTTTGAACAGTGTTCCAGTCTTTTAGGATTTTGCACCAATACATGTGTTGGACAACCCCAAATTCTGAAGTGATATAAATTTTCTTTACGCCCTTTCCAGGCTCGTAAGTTGTTTCAGAAACACTTTTCCAGGGAGACCATGTTCAAAATATACACCGCAGTCCCAATTGCGTGTCCCCAAAAAGAATTTGGTAACTGAGCATAACTCATCATGGAACGAACCATGTCCTACAAGGTTTTGTTTCTTTTTTCTACTACACCGTTTTGTTGATGTGTACTGGGGGTTGTTCAGACTGAATTCCATGTTCTATCAAATAGTTTTGGAATTCTATGTCCATATACTCATCACCTCGATCCAATCGAAGTATTTTAATCTTTTTACCTAACTGGTTCTCAACCTCAGCCTTAAACTCTTTGAACTTTTCAAAAGTTTCATACTTTTGGTGCATTAGGTAAATATGCCCATACCTGGAATAATTATCAATAAAACTGATGAAATATTCATACCCTCCTCTTGCTCTAACATTTAGAGGCACACAAAGGTCTGAGTGAATCAGCTCTAGGATTTCTTTGGCTCTAAGACCTTTTCCAGAAAAAAATCTTTTTGTCATTTTACCCTCAAGATAGAACTCACGTGGTGGTAATAAACTGTTTTCCAACTTGTTTAAAAGATCGTTTTTAACCAATCTCTCAATCTTGTTGAGATTTATGTGACCCAGTCTCAAGTGCCAAAGATAGGCATTTGGAGAAATCTTCCTCTTCTTATGAGTCCCAGTAGTTTTAAACATCTCTATGTTCAAAACAACTTTGACCTCAGTTGGTTTTAACATGTACAAATTATTTTCTAATTTTGCAGAGCAAATCTGTTTATTTCCCATATTGATGAACAATTCACCATTTTCGAAATAAACTTTATAATTTTGTTCTAGCAAACAGGAGACAGATATTAGATTCCTTTTCATAGAAGGAATATAAAATACATTTTTCAAATAAATGTACTTATCTCCTATAAATAACTTCATATCTCCCACTGCTTTGGCTGAAACAATCTCCTCGGTCCCTACCTTAAAGATTGTTTCACATTCTATCAACTATCTCCAGAAACTTGTTTCCTATGAGATAGTAAATACATGATTAGCGGCACCTAAATCAATTATCCAGATTTTATCGTTTTCTACTAAACATGCATTGATAACAAGTAAATCATATTTATCTTATTGTTCGAATTCAGCATTCTTATCTACATAATCCATAATTTCAGATGAGTTGGGAGATAGAAGACAATCCTCTAAAACTCTGTTGGTATAATCAACCACTAGTAATTTGTTTGTCGATTTGATTTACGGTTATGTACATCGGAAGTGAGTATACTAGAATTCGACATGCTGATAAAATTCAAACAAATTCTAATTAGTAAGTTGTAACTAAATCCAAAATCAAGTTTTAGCAAAAAGTAATAATGTACCCATAACCATCATTTATTTGCAACGATATTTTAATGAGTCAGAATATGTGCTACCAAGGGGCAGTCAGATACTCCTTCACTAAAACAAACAATTTTGACCAAACACTATCTTTGCAATAACTCTTATTCCTATAGTCGTTTAGTTATCGTTTTCGGTCAAGATCTTTACTAACAACTTAGTAATTCTTGTAAGTGTGACCTGCCATTTTCAGATCCTATAGGATAGTAGAAGACAACATCCAAGACGGAACAATAAGACCTTATTCATTTTACTGAAGCTTGGGTTGTTCCAAATCCTATGTTACAACTCTCCGAGGGGATAGCCGTCGCTAAACGATTAGCAAAGGGCTACCAAAAGTAAACCACCAGGCACAACATAGGAATCTCACGGTTTAGACTAATAGAAGATACCGTAGGATATATTGATACATATCCTTCACCCACTTACTATAAACTACTTCCTCCATTTACCTTGATATTGACTCATACAAAACACTTTCTGAATGGAGGCCACTTCCAAGGTAACACAAAGCATCAAATGAATCTCACGGCATGAACTATGAGGAGACGTGGTAGTTGAAATCTATATATCGAATAATAGACTTATGTTTGAACAACTTCCCCTAATTCACCGAAATCTAGATTTAAGCTAAAAAATACTTTCCGAATGGAGGTCACTTCCAGGGTGACACGAAGTACCGCTTAAATCTGGACTAAGAGACGTGAGAGCTAAATATAACGTATCATATATGTCATTAATCTCCCACTGAAGTTTTCTAATAACTCTCTCATATAGAAGTTATTAAACTGCCACTGAAGTGTTCTATTTGGGTAGATTTATACTTAGGTTCTTTTCGGCTAATAAAACAACTCTAAGTCTATGTGGTTTATCCAAGTATAACTTTTATAATTGGATTTTAGCCTACGATGTCTAGGTGATAAACTATTTTATTACCTCACATAACTCACGTATGCTTATAAAATCAGTTATCAACGCTCAATTAGTTCGATCATCTCATGCATAAACAATTAAATACTAGCTGTTATGATTTTTGCTTTGGCATAAACAAGCAAACAGATAGCTAACTATTACAAACAACTTCATAACCATCTTTGAACCACTCGAACCGCTCCAAACCAAACCCAAAACAACTTGAACCGGGCTGGATGAGTCTGAACTGGACCAACCAAAACCATTTGAGGCTGAACCAGATTGAACTTTGAGAAAACCAGTCAAACCGCTTTTGGTCCAACCTCAATGTGTTACTAAGGCTGATTGTGTAACACCTGGAGGTTATCGTCTAGTGTCATCATCTTGGGTTGAGAGGAAGTACACAATCGCATAGTGTTTGTTGAAAACTAAACGATCGTTTAGCTTTATCGCATAGGACTAAACGATCACTTAGTTCCATCGCAGTGCAATCACTTAACTCCATTGCATAGTACTAAGCAATCTCTTAACACCATCGCCCAACGCATTCAAGTCATCGTTTAGTAACCGCCACAGCTAAATGATCGCTTAACTCCATCGTATAGAATATCATCGCGTCGCATAGTATTTATCTACATGATCGCTTAGTGCTATCGTGTAACACTCCATTGCATTGCTTAGTGTGCATCATTGCTAAATGATCGTATAGTGCCATCGTTTAGCAAACTCAATGTATTGTTTATTTCCCATGATAAATCTAAACGATCGCGTAATGCTATCATATAGCAAATGAACGCATCGCTTAGCTCCCGTAGGTACACGATCGTTTAGCGTTCAATATCACAACAACCAGCGCATATTACTAAACGATCGTCTAGCTTTTCTTCTCATCGTGTAATGTCTGGAGCTAAACGATCATTTAGCAACTGGACCTCAACAACAAATTTGAGCAGAAGCTGAAAAAACTAGAACAGCAGCTCGACCTCCTTCGCTTGTTTCTTCAATTACATCTTAATTTCAACTCTAATGACTCTAAATAAATTATAGACTCATGGTAACACATAAATGCTCATTAAACAAGAGCTAATTAAAAATTTAATTGAGAAATTTAATAGAATTAAGATGCCAACACTCAGAAAACCATAGCGGTGCATTTGTTTCATATATCTCATGAAAAAACACCCACCTTGCCAAAATTAGACCGAATTAAAAGCTTAAAAGATTCTCTTATACCAATTGAAAGAGTTAAATAACATGCAGCGAAAGTATCAAGGATCCATAAGCATTCAAATTCACTAATTTTGGCAAAAACTAAAGCATGCTCTTCTAAAAAGTGAGTTTTCAGATCTTACCTTTGATGAACTCTCTAAGAAAACGTGTGTACAACCGTAGTCTTCATTTGATATCACCGTGCACCACCTCAAAGCCTTCCCTAATATCCTCTTGGAGCTTTAGGCAGAGTTGTGGGACTCAAGAACAGCTTGAAGATGTGAAGAACCAAAAAGAGCTCACAGCAGCTGATAAGAAGAAGACAGTATCTTCTCATAGAAATTTTTCTCTAAAAAAATCTGCATACATCCTTCTCAAATGACTCCAAACTTCTTTATATATTATAGATGAACATGCAATGAAGTGGAGTGCATGGCTTACAACTCATGCTTGGAGAATCAATGAAGAGAGG
Organism: Benincasa hispida; assembly: GCF_009727055.1. NCBI lineage: Eukaryota > Viridiplantae > Streptophyta > Magnoliopsida > Cucurbitales > Cucurbitaceae > Benincasa > Benincasa hispida. Next base: position 89,074,436 of record NC_052357.1, read on the forward strand.
ATAATGGCCTTTGTGTGAGCATGAAGATGAAGGTAACGGAAAAAACTCATTTTCCATTTCGTGCAACATACAAAACGAATTTTTTTCCATTTTGGCAATATACAAAAAGAATTTTCATTTTTCTTTTAAAATATAAAATGATTTTAAAACCATTTTAACTGAAAATTGGTTTTCTTAAATTAATTTAATATAAAATATTAAATTAATTTTTGTACAATAATCATCTTCATATATTTAAATCATATTTAAATACATATTCTCTTGTTCCATTTAATTTGAACGTTTCAAATTAATTTATCAAGTTACCCTAAAGCTTATCCATTAACGAACTAGTAGGGGGGACCTCGCGGACCTACAGATCATGGGCTCCAACGATTCGAGATTAATCTGCTAAACTCATTAGTCTGATCTAATCCCCATTCGTTAACTAAATGGACACTCCACTATAGCCTATAGTTGAACTCTCCTCACTGTAGATATATTATGTTCACATGATTTAACCATAATCAGCAAGTCAACCCTCCACAGGTTGTTCGTAATAATGGTTGGGTCAAATATCTATTTTGCCCTCGAGATTACGTCTTATTCCTCAAATCCCTATTGATCCTCTAATGAACAACTGGTTTGTGATCCAATCACTAAACCAAACTCTCTCAGCCCAGTGAGAGGGTGAGACCCCTTGTTCAAGACTTGGATTTACTTGAGAGAATAACCTTTCTCCTATCCCTAAATCAGATAGGCGTGAACTCCGTCTTGCACACTATGTCCCCAGCTATCTATCCGGTCTTGCCCCTGAAATGGGAGTCTTATTGAGCCAGTGCTGTTAAGCCAACCATCAACTATGCAAATCTAAGGACAATCTCGAATAAACAGGAGTTTATAGGTAGTTTAGGATTAAGATCGAGTTACCTAGGTCACTTAGGTGAAATAGTCAGTCTTAAACAGTAAACAACATTATAAAGTAAGAGTGACCTATTTCTTGGTCCTGATCATATGCAAACTCATTTCATAGGACGTCTCCACTCCTCATGTTGTAAAATGTACGAATTAGGATCACATCGTATGTAGCACTTTACAACTCTTTATAACAAATATAGAGTAGGCCGCGTCTAATGGTGTTACCAGAATAAGGTACCCCACCTCATTTATGTACCATAGATCATTTTGACTATTTACTCAAACCCGATCAACTCTTATGACTCTACATAAAGTTCAAGTACTCATATATTAACCATGAGTCTTAGTTTATTGGATTTAGACTTTCGTACAATTTATGAAATCAATAACAAGTATATTGATCATAGAAGATGTTTATTATTTTATAATCTGCGAGTTTTTAGGACATAAAACCCAACAATACCAAGTAAACCCGACTGATTGTCATACATTCATCGTGAAAGACGACCACTAGGATGGTGTTGTCAACTAAAATACCCATAAGTGCACATGTAAACAGTTCGACTACTTAGAGATTCCATGCTCACATGCAATAGTTGCTGCAAGGTCAAGAAATATTAATCCCTACACACTTTGCAATCAATTTTATAGCATTTTAATCCTGACATACACAGAACTAATATTCCGAGTTGAACATTCTTTTTAGTGGAGGAAACCACCGAGCTATGTAGAACACATTTTCCTACCACAAAAAATTACAACTAGTGTTAGTAGGCCACGTGTCAATCGAATTCTATCCGCTGGAGAACACCGTCCAACTCAAAAGTGCACTAGGTATAGAAATTTAGGACACAATCGGGCAACATGCAACAGACCATTATCAAGTAATCTAAGTAGTGACCAACGGAGATAGAGGTAATGTCCATACTCTATTTGATTTGGATTATGCTTTTTTTCATTATGATCAATAAATTTGAATTTTGAGCTTTTTGTTTTTTATCGGGTTAAGGAAATGCATTATTCGTCAAGCTGAGAGATTCACCATTGCCGCAATGTCACGGGTAATATCATCCGATTTTTGGATTTTATTCATTAGGTTGTAGGTTTGAAATTGGGTTAGACTTCAGAAAGGCAATCAGGCCAATCTAATATACAATTTCTTTGTTGCGTTATTATGATAGTATCAGTTTGGGCCTTGAATAAGGCATCGGGCTGGAGATAACATCCGGAGCGCAAGTTCATTGAAAAGGCTGAAAGTGCGCTCTGACATAAGTAAAAGGTTATAATTCATAATATCGTGAGGGGTGGATTATAAAACATAAAGACGCTCGGTAGAAGGACATCTGTACAAAAAAAAAAAAAAAAAAAACTCTTAATTTATATCTAATGGATTAGTCCAATTTAAGATAATATTAACTTTGTATTAGAAAATTTTTAGCCACAATATTAAAAGTTTAATGACTTATTTGACAATTTTGGTAAAATTATAAAAAGGATATATATATAGCTCTTGAACTTTGATTTTTGTTGCCAAAGTACCATTATTCTTTCGAAAGTTACAATATTACCCTTACTTCAAAACTACCATTGAAACAATGTGACAATCCAAAATTGTTTTGTTCTTAGTCATCACCACATCGTTTCAAGTTCAAATCTTCATCTAAAATTCGATCAAAACGTATATGGATAGAATTTATAAGAGGCTCTCGAAAAATCAGCAATTTCTGTTGGGCTTTTTAAATTCCGTGGGGAGCGTAGAGGTTTCTATTGTATCAATCTACCCTTGTTTAATTCCCGTTGACCTGTCTAAAACTACCTATCGGCGGTAGGGGTCGAGTTATTGAAAAGAAGAAATATAATATGAAAAGAGAATCAGATTTCCCGTTCTTCCATCAAATATTCTGCTTTTTTCCGGATGATCCAACTACTCGCTACAACGATCTATTAGATCGTGTACTTATCCAAAATTGTTTTGTTCTTAGTCATCACCACATCGTTTCAAGTTCAAATCTTCATCTAAAATTCTAAAGTATTTCTACTCTAAGGTAATTTTGCAACACTTATAAAAGGTTAACGGTGTTGGTGGTATTTCAATTTTTGAAAAATAGAGGCATTTGATAAACAAAGAGTAAAGTTAATGGACATTTTTTATATATAATTTGTCCTATTTTTAAAAGTCTAGATAGTTATTAAATTTGCAACTGAAGGTTCAAGAACCTACCAGATGATTTTTTAATATTTGGAAAACAATTGAACACAAAAACACATATAGGCTAATCTCTGTTACTCAACTAAGTATAGCTCATAACAAATCCTAACTTTCTTTTGTTTTATTAAAGGTCACACATTAGAACAAAAAAAAAAAAAGAGATGCACGAGTTCCTTTTTTAGTAGTACAAGCTCGTACTCAACAATTATACCTCCTTATCCTGTACAATTAGAAAAATTTGAATCCCACATAATTGACCGAAACAATGATCCATCAATGAATTCTACTAATATGTCGAAATATTTGGATACAACCAGATAAGCTACAATATAGGGTCTCATATTTTAATAACTTAATGGATATAAGATTATCAATCCCCTCATTCAAAACAAACAAATATCCTCCACACTATGTGACTCAATAATAATTATTGCAGGATGGTTTAATGATGTAAGTTAAATTCATTCAAATCCCTTCAAGATGGCACCTATGAGGAAAAACTTTTAAATTACGAATCTTGATGTTCCTCATACCAATATTAGAATATTTTCAACTCTATAATTTGAACCAAGTTCCGTAAACCAAGCATAATGATCCATCGCATCTTGGTTATTCCTGTCACAAAATAAAGAACAATATGTATTGATGATTGCCCAAGGTAAGTCCCAAAGTCCACGGGCAAGCTCAAACCCAAGAGATACCAAGAAAGGGCATAGGGGAAGAGAAATATTAGTGCTTCGAGGTTTGAGTCAACCGGTTGAGCTGGTAAATATATACAAATCGAAAAATGAACAAGTCGAGATCGGACTGACACCCTAGAACATTGATCACCAGAAACATTACTGATACCATTACACGAAATGGTAGATGTATATCAAAGAATTGACTTATAAATAGTCCCACTCAACCACCTAAAAGAAGAAGGTAAGTAATCAACACATCGGTATGCAGATTTCATATGCAGATCAGCTCGGAGGATATTGAAATCAGGCCCAATGGAAGCTGGATGGAGGTTGCACCTGCAATGAAGTCCAGTAGGAACGAGATCCGACACCAACAATATTAAAACGGAAAAAATCAAATGATTCCAAAAATCCATAGATGATCAACATTTCTCTCGTTGCAAATTGATTTGCCTCGATAAATATGTTTTTACCACCTAGGCTATAAAACGCGCCCTCGATGCTTCAATTTCAATGGCATAAAGCCCAAAACCCTCGACTTCTACTCGTCTATGTCTCGTTTCAGACCTCTTCACTCTCGAATCGATTCCCTTTTCAATCTTCGAAACCGCCTCTTCAGTTCACAGTCCACAAATTCCCACCAATTTCACCTTCTTCCTTCTACTTCTCCGACTCCCTCCCTGAAAATCGAAGAGAGGATCGGACCAGAAATTATCCCCGGTAAGAAGAATACACCTCCGGAGTTTCTGTGTAGCGAAGCCGCGAATTCGAACGGAAGTGTGCAATCTCGCAAGGGGGAAAGTAGGAATGAAGACATTGTGCTGAAAGGGAAAGTGGGTTCGAAAGGAAGCGAGAAATTGACGAGGAAGGATGCTTTGCTCCGTAAAGAGCTTTCTCCGGACATGGAGATGTTTGTGAGACATTTGTACAGGGAAGGGTATTTTAATTATGCTAATTTCTTGCCTGATAACAAACTGGTTCTTAGTAACTTTGAGTGTCGTCATGGACGGGATTTTATCAAGTCTGCAGCTCAGCGGTTTGGCAGAGACAATCAAGAAATTGCAAAGTTAGAATATTGGTATCTCTGTTATGTTTTTTTTGTGTAATTTTTTGAGAAATGGTGTGGGGAGCTTGTGTGTCTCATGAACTGGATGGCTTTAATCTTTTGCTACCTACGATTTCATTTATGAAGAATGAAGATCTAAGCAATATGGATATACTGTGAGTGGAAGAATAAACCATACCTCACGTAATTGGAGGCAAAAGTTTATTGTTATTTTGAATCAATCCCATGTTTTGGCTTCTGCATTAACATGGGGAAACTATCCTTAATTCTAGTTTTGATGTTTTTCAAAACGTGCTCTATGCTTCTTGTGGCAATTAAGACAAAGAAGAAATTGAGGTCATTGGGGGGGTTAGATTACTCCAACTACATTTAGTATCATAAATGTAAAAATGATAGTATGAATCATTTTTAGATACATTAGTTTTTTGGGTAGGATTTTTAGATGCAGTAGTTTGATATTTATGAGTATGAAAGCTATGAAAAAATACTTCTAGTTCACTTTAAAAAATTCTTACAAACCATCTTTTTCTCGTTTAGGAAGGGGTGTCCACCAAGGGTATATGAGAGGAGGAGAATAGGATCTTCCGGAAGGAGAACTTGCTAATTAAACAGCTGGATTTATGAGATTAGAATTTTATAAGAGCCTTTTGTTGGAATTTATGGCAATAAAGGAATAGAAGAACGTTCCAAAATAAAGAAATCCCCCTCTTTAGATTTTTTTATGCTATTGTTAATACGGTTGTGACCTGGTGTAAATATTTCCCTTGTTTCACCACTATAGCTTTACCATGTTTCTTTCCAATTGTAACTCCTTTTTGAGGGTCTGCCCTTCTATTGTAATTTCATACCATCAATGAAATTATCTCATTTTTTTTAATATTTCTTGTTCACTATAGAAAGGACCATGGTTAAAGTCGAAAGTTTGATTTTCATATTCAAATACTGGAATATCTGTTGGTAGTACCATTCCATAACAAATGTTTTTTTTTTTGTTGGGTTGGTTGGTTTACAGAGGTTGGTTGGTTCAATTGGTTCATCTTTCAAAAGTTATTGTACTTTTTGTGTCTTTGGAGTCGGTTCAATGTTGATATTCAATTACCATGCTAACATAACTCAGTGTAGCAATTACTATCTCAAAAAATTAAGCGTCTGATCCCCCACCCCTGCCATCGTTGAACTCAAAAAGATATCCATCTACCAACCTATATAGTTTAATTAGTTTTGGCATTAGTAACCTTGACTATAGAGATATCCATCCAAGACATAATTGACCTGAACCGACTTATCTTGGTCTGCAATCTACACTTCCCCTAGCTGATGTCTGTGCTTGTCATTGTCTACCTGTTGCTTGATAATTGCTTGAATCTTTATGGTACTGATAATTTTAAGATTGTACAAGACATTGACGGTGTCAGATTATTCAGTGTAGAGTACTTAAAAGTGTAATATTCCTAATAACTAATAAGTTACAAAATCTAACATTCTGATTTTGAAGGAAATAATTTTTTCTATTGCGGTTCTGGCAGTTGTGTTTCATCATGAAGACATTCCCTTATTGTGTAACGTCTTGAATTCTGAGTCTTGGGATTTTCAGATGGTTGTCTGGCAGTGACTTGAGAAAGGTTGCCTTCTTTGGATGCCCATCCACTGCAAGAGAAGATGTTTTTGCGGCTAAAAGACTGCGGAAATTTTTTAGAATCCAAGAAGATACAGTAAGCAAAAGCTCAGTAAATATTACCTTCCTCCTTCCATTACCATTTAATATTTAGTAAAATTCTTTGGCTTTGTTTTCTTCTTCCTCTTCAAATTATCCGCAGGTCTGTCACAAATGCATCTTGAGACAATCGTGCAAGTATGTGAATCAAGGTGTTTGGAATGGGGACACCAAGAATTTGAATTTAGCAGCCGTTTTGCAGGTAATAACTCAATACGCCTTGGAAGCTATACCGAAACAACTTATAATACCTGAAGATATGAAGGCTTCTCTGAGCCGATTGCTGAAAGAGATACTGAAACTGAGCCCAACCGTGTCGAGGAACTAGTTTTCATTGGCAACAGTACAAGTTCTTCAGCAGAAGCAAAAATTCTTCCTTCCCCAGATTATCCAGGAAAATCTGGTTTGCTCTAACTTGTGGTGTTGAACTATCTGCACATCCAGCTTGTTCATAACTGAAAGGGGAGTTTGTGAGCAGTAAAGTTAAGGCTGTTTCTTTGATTGATAATTGATATTCATGATTTTGAGTGCCTCATCTTGCTGACATGGATAATTGGATATAGAAACTGAGAATTCAGGTTCGATTATTATGTGCCTAAACAGTTGGGTCTTGGATTCTTACAATCTTCTCACATTTTTGGAAAATTATTGGTTAAAATACTTATTTATGTACCTTCGAGTGTTTGATTTTAGTTCCAATCATAGTATTAAATTTCTGTCGAAATGTTGATATTTCCATCAATATTTCTGCATTTTCATAGGTTTGATATCGACATGAAGGGTGAATCGATATTTTCATTATATTGTATAATATAGATAATAGATCTGTTAACTTGTTTAAAAATCATAAAAAGATTGTTTACTCATTTAAATTTAGTTTTTGAATTTTTTTTGTTTTTATATTTTTTCCCCAAAAATCCGTTGAAGTTGTAATTTTATCGATTGTCAAAATTTTTGTATAAATTAAGGCATCGATATTTTTGTTGACATCAATATTTCAAACAATGGTTTCAATACCATTAGATTAATTTATTGTTGATAAAAAGGAAAAAAAACACACACACAGAGTTAGCTTCTATTAGCATTCTCATTAAGAGTTGTGAAAATATATTCTCATTGTGTTTTCTATCATGAAGATTATTAGGTTATAAAAGACATTGGATCCTTAAATTTTAATGAAAATAACAATTTAATCTTTGAACTTTGGTTGGTAACGATTTAGTCTATGATTTTCAATTTTGTGACAATTTAGTTATCGAACTTTAGTATGTAACAATTTAGTTCTTATACTTTCAAATTTGTAACAATTTAGTTCTTGATGTAAAAAGAATCAAAATTAGATATTAGTGTTTATTATTTTATGATCTGGACTTTGTATTTTATAAAAAATATTGAGTGTTTAATGAGTTTATTGATTTATTTATGCAAGAAATCTCATTAAATCTTAACACTAAGTTCTATAGTAGGGACTAAATTGTTACAAATTTTAAAGTATAAGGTCTAAATTGTTACAAAATTGAGAATACATGGACTAAATTGTTATAAAATAGAAAGTACAATGGCTAAATTGTTACAAACCAAAGTTCTGAACTAAATTGTCACTTCTATAAAAGTTTGAGAACTAAAAATGATTTTTAACCAAATTATTATTATTATTTAATTAATTTTGAAGGATCCAAAGTAAGATTTATTTTAAGTACACGGACTAAAATTAAACAATAGAAAGTATGAGGATTAAAATATAATGGAAACAAAAGTACATGAACCAAAATTATTTGAACAGGCCATCATATTGTGAATTACAATTTTGTACTATTGAGTGTATGAGAGGAGAACTACTTAAGCACTTCAAATTAGAATTTAATGGTTATTGGGAAGTAAAAAATTAAGTTCAAGAATAATGTAGTTTTTGAAGATAATGATAAAAAAATGGATATCTGGGAAAAAGTTTTAAAAAATAAAATGGTTGAAGAAATAAATTTTAGAAATAAGGTTAAAGAACAAACTATTAATAAAAATAGGATTGGTTTGATTTTAAAGAAAATCGTGTATCCGAGACATGATTATCATTAAACCAACAGGTTGATTTAAGAGCAATGACTTATAGTCATACCCATTTTTTCAAAATTTAAGATACACTACACTTAAATATATGAGAACATAGTTTATTAGAAGGTTGAGGTATGATATTATACTTTGTGGTAGATGACTACCATTTTTCATAAAGATATAATAGACCATGGACATATGACTTTTGTTAATGGTTGTAGTAGTGTTCGCAAATGAAAATTCGTGTCGTCGTAACTATTGTTATATTTGAAAAGTGACTTCTGCACTAGTGACGTCTATTTTTCTACAAAGAATCTCTATTTAGACCAAAACAAGGAAAATGAATGGGATAAAAAAATTCTCACGACTTAAACGAGAATGGGGATAGAGAATGCATTCTTCGTTCCATTCTCATTCTTCATATATATATAAAGGATGTAAGGATATTAAATAACTTCATTTGACATTTTGTTTTTGTTTTTTGTTTTTTTTTTGTTTAAGAGGCTTCGAATATTTCCAAGATGCAATGAAACCTAGAAAGCATTCTCTCTACCAATGTTCAAAATACCATTGTTGAGTCTGATTGCTAAGATGTTGTTCATGTTGGGATTGGTGTCCTAATTCTCCCGGAGTCTCGCTATTTGTAATTATACACATTGTTTATGAATAAAATAATTGTTATTTCATTCTGGCATTTACTCATATCCAATAAACAAAGCTTCATGTTTATCTTATGTAAACTTAAGCATGTATATGAGATATACAAGTGGACCATGCTTTTAATGATAACCTAAATAGGTCTGTAGTATAAGGATTAATGTGGGATACCTGATCCTGGTGACACTACGGATATGGCCCGCTTTGTAGAGTTTTACAAGTGTTGTAAACTACTACAGATGGTAGATCATGACCATTCATGTGGAGACATGCGAGCGGAGGTGTCCTATACAAAGAGTTTGTATAAGATCGGACCACGAGATGACTAGACTCTGTATATAACGCCGTTGATACTAAAGACTTACATCTCACTTAAACGACCATAGGTGACACGACCTCAATCCTGAGTGTTTTGGGAGCTCCTGCCTTTGAGGGCAGTCTTTCGATTAGAATGGGTGAGAGTGGCCAGATTGCCAACTCAACATGCCTATCTTTTTTGGGAATTTGTCTGATTTGGGAGCTGGGAACTCAATACACAAGATGGAATTCACTTTTTCCCTAAAGCAGAGGTAAGTAGATAGATTGCTTCCTTAAGGACTAATTCCGGGGCTTGAACATATGATCAATATGGTGTATGAGATACATCTATTGGAGGGTTAATAGTCTCATGGAATATAAAAGAGCTATGGTTTATATATTTCATGAGATGAAATATTAAAACTATAGGTTATAAATATATTATGGTAAGTTAGTTATCATTTATATTTATAATAATATTAATTATTGAATAATTATCTTTTTTTTCTCTAATAACCAATTGAGTGGGGTTATTGGTGGTTTCATGGTAACCGCGAGATAAAAGGAAAAATGTTTTTCTAATTTTAGTAGGATTTGTAAGATTTTCAAAAAATGTTGATTTGAGATTTTCAATCTCGGAAATTACTCACGGATTGGTTGTCAAGTAAATCAGATTTACTAAATGACAACTTGGAGTTAGCTAAACGATCGTGGAGTGTTCTTACACGATGGACACTCAGCTAGACGATGTGCTAAACGATCACATAATTTTTCCTAAACGATTGGGCATCGACCTATGCGATAGGTTGTTTCATCTCCCACTTGCTTAATCATTTACACGATTGTTCTTCCTCTAACCAAGTCCACACAGAGCCAACCCTCTGAATTTTCACAACGAGAATACCAAGGTAACCTTCTTGGTGGTGTCATACTCAACTCGACACAGTCGAGGTTCTGTGGAGGTCTTCGGGGTGTTCGTGACCTTGGCGATCGCTTTGTTCGAGTGCACGGTGCTCATGTAGTGTAGCGGTCGTGTTGGACGAACATTCGTGTATTACTGTGTTGCTGTGATCGAGTGTTCGTGATCAAGGAACTTGACGATGAGTTTACAAAGGTTTGTTGATTCTTTCCTTGATCTATAGTTAAGCATGCTATAATTTCTATTTTGTGCATAACCATATGTTTCCGTTTGTGATTGTAATTGTAATGTTCATGTATGATTGAAATTTGGAAAGATCCTTCCGCTGCTCATGGAAATCTTCGTGTCCGATTTATGTAAGTTCACCTTCTTAATGATAAGTCTTCAGACCTCTTAAAGGTCTTCTTTTTCATTGAGGAGGTTAAGTCCTTGGCACTTGAACTAGGATCTGTTCTTTTGGATTGTATGCCCTAAAACTCACAGTTTTGTAAAATTAAACATATTTTATTTGCAATAAAGACGTTATTGTGATTTATTCACTAAAACTGTTATTGAATATGTAAAATTACACTTGTAAAACCTAAACCCAATAAACTAATGAACCCCTGGCTATAGTATGAATGCTTGAACCTTATGTGGAGATATAAAGAAGGATCAAGTTTGAGTATATAACCAAAACGGTCTATAAGTATAAGGACAGGGTTGGATATCTTATCTTGGGGACACTATAGATGCGACCTGCTTTGTATTATATACAAACGATGTGATCCCGAAATCGTTCATGTAGAGATATGCGTGTGGAGACATCCTATGCAAAAGATGTTTGCATAAGACCGGACCACGAAATAGTCACTTTTCTTTATAATGACTGTTCATTGTTAAAACTGACTATTTCAATATGATGACCTAAGGTAACTTGATCTCAATCTTAAGCTAACTATGAATTTCTCTTTATTTGGGATTATTCTTTAATCTGCATGGGTGAGAGTGACTTAATAGCGCTATCCAATAAACCTCCCTTTTTAGGGGTAAAAATGAGTAGATAGTTGGAGACATAGTTTTACAAGATGAAATTTACTACTACTTGTTCTTATTCTCATGTGAAGTGTTGTCATAATATTCTGCGCATTCCCTTGCGAGAAGGGTGTTGTCATAATATTCTGGCTCACTCCCTTGTGATAAACGTCAGAAAAACATACTTCTTATTTTTTTTTCTTTCTCCATACATGGAGTAGTTTGTTTTATTATCGTCTCTTCATGTAATTCTGTAGGTGGTTGTGTTATTATTTTATAAAAAAAAAAGCTTTAATTTTTTTCGAAAGAGGATTTAACCATGTAAGTGAAGATCTATGAAGCATAGATACTTCATGTGAGGCAAAGAATCAGTATCAGATACGTATCAAATACCGATACTTTCAGATACTTTCCAGATACGTATCTGACATGCGATTTGATGTATTTATTTCTATGCATATTTTTTTTTAAAGAAGAAGGACAAATAACTCATCTAATCTTTCCTAATCTAAAACTAGGCAACTTATTTAAAGAGCTCACTACTCGAGTCCAAAACTAAAAGGGAGAGAAAAAAAAAAAAGAACCAAACCCTATACTATAATCATCTAATCTCCATCTTCACATTTGAGTTCCCACAAAGTTCACCAAAATATAAACCATTTGGATATCTTCAGCAATTCAATGGAGAAGTTATTCGTTTATCTTCATACTTCTCCCTCTATTCTTCTTCTTCTTCTTTGCAATATGAGTCACTTTTCTATTACATTTTATTAGCTATTGTACTTCAACATCTTAGATGTTGCTTTTTTTGTATTGTATTTCAGTGTTTGTATTCTATTTTGTGCTATTATTATTAACTTGTATGTTAAATTTATCTATATCCTAGATTTTTTTAAAGAAAAAAAAAATATAGCTTCAACGTATAGTATCATTGTTTTTTAGAAATATATATTAAAAAAATATATAAAAAAAATGATGCATCCTTAGACGTATCCGTATCTTAGTATTTTAGAAATTGACAAATCGTCGTATCCGATCGTATCCATATCTTGTAGCCGTATCTGTGTCTGTACTTCATAGGTGAAGATTCATACTAAAAAATCAACTACTTAATTGAAGGGCCGTTTGGATTGACCCGAGAAAAATGTTTTTTTTTTTAAAAAAATCATTTTTATTTAAACACTTTTAACAAAAGTTGATTAAGATACATTTGAAAAACTATTTTGAGTGGTTGCCAAACACTCAAAACTTCTTCCAAAATTACATATTTTTAAAATTAAACTCTTGAAAATATATTCTAAACATACCCAAAATCTTTTTTGCAACATAATTTAGTTTTTTCTGTAAAATATTAAAATTAGAATAATTTCTCGACAAATTTTGCACGGGGATTCCCTTCCCCAATCTCCATGAAACTAAATTGAAATTTTCATGGAGTTGAGAAATACAATGGGATAATGACTGTCTTCATCTCTCCCCCTAGGCATCTCTATTTTGAACTATGAATTTAAGAAATAATCTTTCGTTGTCAACATGAGCATAACTCAATTGATATATTAATTTATACTGTCAACCTCGAAGTTAAAGAATTGATTCTCCTCCTCTACGTATTGTGATGATTAATAATAACAATAATAATATTTCATTAGAAAGTATTAATTTGTGGATTGAATATTAATTAAATATGGGGAGAAAAAATACCAAATAGTCCATTTAATGACTAATCTCACATTAATTGTGGCACGTGTGAACCTAGCAAAGTTATGACATATAAAAGGATTAGACGAAGATTGGACCAAATTCCTCAATCCTCGTCCATACCAAAAACGATTGGCTGTGACAAAGTAAGCGTCCACGGCACGTGATTCTAACATTCCTTCACTAATAGAAGGAAAAGAAAGAAAAAAAAATCCAGACAGTGTTTAGAATTAGCCACAGTTTCAATGGCTGACGTACTGCTTTATAAATTATTATATTTAAACACATAAAGCCTTTTCAACCGCGTTGGCAAATTGGCGTTCAGAAGAACAAAAATCCCTTTCCCTTTCAAAATCCTCTCATCTTTACTTCAATCTCCTTTTTGTTTAGAACCTGAAAAATCAATTCTACTACTCGATTCAGTTCATCCATAACCTAATTCCCTGCTTAATTTGTTTCAGAATTGAATTCTGGCAACCGCCATTCTCCCGTGGAGTGGAGGTGTATCGATCTCCGGTTTTTCGTTTGTGCTTCTTTTGAATCTTATTTGCTGCTTGGAGTGGAGCTGGTGATGAAATATTTTTACTCGGTTTTGCAATTCTGTTTGTGCCCTAACTAAACTGCTTCTTGTTGTTGTTGTTGTTGTTGTTGTTGTATACTCCTTGTGTTGTTATTTTATTGTATGAAGAGGTTTTGGGTGTGAGATAAAGGTAGAAGGTTTGGATTCTTTAACTAATGTCCGTGGAAAGATCATTTGAAGCGTGGGAGGAGGTGCAGAGGCATGGTCAGGATTTGGCGGATCGTCTTGCTCAGGGTTTCACGGGATTGATTCATTCTCATATAGCGCCGCCTTCTTTTTCTTGGCCCAATCCTCCTAACTCTAAGCTTTTTGATCTTGAATTTCCGGGTCAAAGTTTTGGTATCAAGGATTATGGGTTGACTGCTCATAATTCTGGAATTAATGGGGTTACATCGATTTTTGATATTGGTAATAGGATTGGGCAAGCTGGGGCCGATTTTGGTGCTTGTTTGAATGGAATGGTACAACAGTTTTTTAGACAGCTCCCTGTGCCGTTTCGGCAAGAGGAGAATGTGATAGCATCGATTAGGATGGATCTGGATAAGAGTTGGCAGAGGGATGATATGGGAATCGCTGTTCAAGGGAATCTTGGAACATTAACGGAGTGCTTGCGTAACTCTGAACTTGCTGATAAGGATGGTGTTTCAGATGGGGCGGTTGATGACGAAGCTTCTGGTTTTGATTTGAGGGCTATAGGAAATCTCGGTAGGGCACAGGTATAGCACTGTGATCCATTTCACGGCAGATGATTAATTTTCTAATGACTGCCTTGAGGTGTTCTATTTTGACTAGCGCAGAAATGATTACTCTTTTTGTTAACTGGAGATCTGTTTAATGTTCTGATTGTGGTCTACATGTATAGCTTATCTCTCTTGGAACAAAAATCTGTCCAATAAAGTGATCAGGAGTTCCTTTGCCTGAATAGCTTCTTTAAATAGTTGTTAACATACTGCCATGATGCCATCAAGTGGCCTTCTCAGCCTCAAACTTAATGCATCTACGATCATATTCAAAACCACTACTTTTAAAGAGACAAATGATAATTATTATCATGGGGAAGAAGGGAGAAACTATATTTTGTTTTTAACCAGGAACTTGAGAATAACATAGAAAGGCAAATTTGAAATATAACAACTATATTGGCCATAGAGGAAACTATTGTGACTGGGTATTACTCATAAAAAAAAAAAGGCGAGGCATGTTGGAGGAATCATTTCCAAATAGTCAGCTGTTACTACCTGTCAATAATAGAACATATGGTTACCATACTGATGTGTCATGTCATGCGAGTGAAACAATCTTGTGGAAGACTACAAAAAGTTGATGCATTTTTTGTCTGTAATAGTTCTGTCAATCCTGGTACATCTTTGCGACTGCTCATTTTAGTTTAGGGAACTCCTGACCCTGCTTTCTTTGAATTTACATTGTCTTTCTGTTCTACCTATTCTACTGGATATTCTCTAGCAAATATTGTATTCAAATCATTGTCCTTTGAGTCGTCAGTAGTATTTTCTATCTCATCCTAGCCCTAGAATTCCATGGCATTTATTTGTTGTTTTTATTTTTATTTCCAGCTGGGGTCTTGGTGGTGTTAAATAAATCATAGTCATGTGGGTTGAGGATTTCTTTTTAAAGTACCCATTTGGTTTTTATTTCTTCTGTTTTTTTTAACCTTTATTATTCTTTGGGTGTAGGGCACGATTAATATTTCTTCAACATATGATAGTAGATCACGAGATGTGGAAAGTTCCTTAGTTGCTAGAGGAGATTTATGGAGAGTGGAGGCATCACATGGCAGAACCGCAACTGGAAATGACAATTCATCTTTATTTCTGCTGCAGCTTGGGCCAGTACTCTTTGTTCGCGACTCTACACTTCTTTTGCCTGTTCATTTATCAAAGCAACACTTGCTTTGGTACGGTTATGATAGGAAGGTAAAACCTACTTTATTTGGCTAGTGGCATCAAATTAAACCACGTAACAGATTTTGGGCATTGAAGTCACGTGAGAATTAATGTGCAGAAGTCTGATTTTGATTTCAATTAAACAAACATAAGAGTTTGGCTGTTGCTGCGAGGAGATATTAGGCTGTAGTAACCTTTCAAGAAGCCTCTATTACCTGCAGAGCAACCTTGTTTGTTGGAGGCCTCTTCAAGGAGGTCTCCACATTGCAACCAGCAGCTATTCTTTTTAGAAAAATATGTTGTCATTCTTTCATTGACTTTTAATGTCAATTTTATTGTGGACACCTCGACCTTTTCTTAAAGAGAATTCCAAAAGCATGTCTACCACCAATTTTCAGTTAAACTGCATTTTAAGGTAAATGGATGTTCAGAGTCTTGGATAGCTCTTTCCTGTTTGAAAATGTTTTATGCAGTTTTACGTTACATGATGCGAGTGTCGAACTTGAGTATCTCCTTGCATTATATGTAGAGATCTTTTATTACAGTCTAATTGAACCCTGCATAGTTAGAATGTACTATATATTTTAACTTGGCAACTGGGACCTCGAGACTTTTGACTTTCCTTGCCAATTGTTTATGCTTTTAGAGGAACTTATGATTTTTACTTCTTTCAAGTGCTCACAACGTAACATATATTGAACTACCATTTTCACATGAGCCCTACTTTATTCCAACTTCTAATGTTATTATTTCATGAATCATCAGAATGGAATGCATTCTCTATGTCCAGCAGTCTGGTCAAAGCATAGAAGGTGGCTGTTTATGTCAATGCTTTGTCTCAATCCCCCAGCTTGTGTAAGTTGATAAAACAGTTTAATTTCCTGAAGCTTATCGTATTACCAGAATAATTGTGGTGAATTTAGTTTGGTTTTAAATATGACATAAATGATAACTGTGTTGTAGGCAATGTTTTAAAAAGCCCTCTCGGGCACACGTAGGCTTAAGGCGCAAGTCTGGTGCCTCGTCTTTCCAAAGGCGAGGCTCACAAAATAAGGTGCACCTCAAGCGTGCGTCTTTTGTGAAGCCCCAAGGCTCAAAGCCTTGGGTCTTGAAGCTTTTTTATTATTTTAAAAAACAGTAATATTTAAGGGTTTTCATTCTTTATTAACTAAAAGAATCAAGTTTACCAAGTCTAAAATGTAAAATTTCTTGTGTTTTGGGTTTTTTTTTTTTTTTTTTTTTTTTTTTTTTTTTAATTAATTAATTAATTTATTTTTATATAGTGCGTCTCACAAAAAAAAACTCGCGCCTTTTTGTGTGCCTTGTACCTAGGCTTTAGAGGGCCGTTGCGTCTTAGTGCGCCTCGGGCATTTAAAAACACCGGTCGTAAGTCTATATATTCTCCCTTTTGAGGTCAGATGTTCAACTCTTTATAAAACCATATTTTCAATTGAGCGATAGCTTTCGTGGTGTTAAGTGCATTTGGTCTTATTTTTTGTTCAAGTTCCTTACTTAGAAGGAACCAAATTCTGCCAGGCTAGTGACAATTGTTTGAACATAAAGCTTAGAACCATTTCTTGTTTATCATATCCTTTGGATCAGTCTAGTAACATGACCTCTCCCCTCCCTCCCTCCCAGTCCTTTGTTGATTTACAGTTTCCCAACGGGCAGTTGACTTATGTGTCGGGTGAAGGTTTAACTACAACGGCATTTCTGCCCTTTTGTGGAGGCCTCCTTCAAGCTCAAGGTCAATGTCCAGGAGAAATGAAATTCAGCTTTTCATGCAAGGTTAGTTCTTTTCTTTTGAAAAAGAAGAAAAAATTGTTTCTCCTTTTCAAACTCAATGTCCAAAAGAACTTATGTGGACCTCAATGTTCCTGAGTTGGCACCTTGTTTGTGCTGGATGCTTTTCTTAGAATAAGTGGGGAACCCGAATAACACCGATAGTGCAACTGCCTGACAAATCATTTACTTTGGACCTTGCTCAATCATTGGCTTGGAAGAGATCAGGTCTTCTGGTGAAACCAACTCTCCAGTGCAGGTTAGTATACATGCTTATTCATCAAAGTTGAGTCGCCTGTATTGATCCGACAAACACAATAAATGCCAATTTGAACTTTGATGTTATCTATGGGCATTTATTGCAATCTAGGAAAATATCCTGGCTCTCGGAATGCTTTCAAGTTTCATATGCCAAGACTTCTCTCCTTATGTTTATCCCTTGAACATATATTCATACTAATTTTATTTTAATAATTCATATTAATTTTTCATTAGTTTTTTTTTTTTTTTTTGG
>NC_052357.1:89092438-89129763 GCF_009727055.1 Benincasa hispida
ATTTTGTTGCAACTTAGTAATTTTCGGTTTGAGTTTGTTTCGCTTTTTTCACTTCTCGAGTGATAAGTGGTGATTTTTGTGTCTAACATTTGATTTTTAAACGATCAGTTTGAGTCCCACTTTTGGTGGAAGCAATCCTGGGTTCCGTGCTGAAATTGTTCATTCAGTGAAGAAACATCTCAATCTCATGTGCGGCTGTTCTTTCATTGCCCACCCTTCTGCATTTGCTTCAATTTCTGTAAGTATTTAACTCCCTTTTGTGTCTATAATACTAATTCATACCTACACTATAGCGACTTGTACCATTTCTCGATTCCCTTCTCTATACCATATTTGTTGTAGAATATACTTCACTGTTGGCGAATTCATTTTTCTTGTATTTGATTTCTTGCTCGGGATCCAGATCGGCAGGTCAAAGTGGAATGGAAACGTTGGGAATTCAGGGATAGTTGTAAGAGTTGATACTCCACTCTCAAATATTCGTAGAACTTCCTTCTCTGTTCAGATAAATACTGGGATTGAGTGTTGATCTTAAGAAACATGAGTTTTTGGTAGTTTTCAAGTGTATATATAGTCTCAAAACTGTTTTCTGTTTACTTACACGATGGATGAATATCTATTAACTATGATTGAGGCCATCGTCTGTAAATTATGACATGTCCTTTTCTTGTTTGTTCCCTACTAGTAAAGCCAGTTTCTGCTTCTATTTTTTACAAATAAATAGAAATGCCCGTTAGGCTACCTCGTGACAGTTTCTGATCCAAAGCTTTGAACCTTGCATCTCGATCAACCGTGTTGCGCTTGATGTTCGATATTTCAATTGCAACTTTACCTTCGAGCATACAAACCACAGAAGACATGGATGGTCTGAGACTTGGAGACAGGTTTGTGCACAAAAGAGCTATATGAAGCATCCCCATGACCTCCTCTTTTGGGCCAAGATTTGGATCAACAAGCTCAAGTAAGTTTCCTTCCTCTTGTAGAACATAAGCCTTCAAAAGCAAATATAAAAATACTTCTTAGTTAGACAAATAGACAATGAAATTTCATTTTGTAAACATTAGTAAAGAGTACTACTCTAGGCCATGACTTACCCAGTCAAGAAGATAAACAAACTCTTCTTTCTATCTGTAACTCGTATTACTTTTTCCACTCACAATCTCTAATGCCACAACTCTAAAGCTATAAACGTCAGTTTTATGAGTCAAATGACCCCTCATCGCGTATTCATGAGCCATATAACCACTGAAAGTAATTCATATCGAAAAAGGACAAAACCGTTAAGACATTTAGAGGCGGGATTCAACCGTTTGACATAAAAAAAGAAAGAGTGATAGATAGGGTAAGAGAGAGACATTGTGCCTGCAATTCTTGTACTAATATGACTATTCTCCTCTTCATCAAGCTTAGCCAATCCAAAGTCAGAGATCTTGGTTTTCAAGTTTTCATCAAGTAGAACATTAGTAGCTTTTATATCTCTATGAACCATTTTCAATCTAGATTCTCCATGAAGGTAAGCCAACCTCTTTGCTATTCCCAAACATATCTTCATTCTTATTGGCCAATCCAAATGCAATGAATGCTCCTCAGGGCCTAAAAAATCAGAAACATATTTAAATAAAACCAACATAAACCTTATAATATATTGAAATATAAAGACATGGATACACTTACTAAAAAGTGCACGAGCAAGATTATTCTTCTGTAGATACTCATAAACAAGCAACAATTGGTTTCCTTCAATACAACAACCATAAACCTTAACAAGATTTGGATGTTGTAATGCAGAAATCATCCCAATTTCTGTGATGAATTCACGATTCCCTTGTCTTGATTTAGAAGATAGCTGTTTTACAGCAATTTAAGTGCCATCTGGTAGTACTCCCAGCCCAAATATATCTATGTATTTGTAATTTCACTGATGATTGTAGTTAGTTTCAAAGATAAACAGAAAATATAAACTATAGAGAATCGATATAGAGATTTACGTGGTTCACTAACAGTATGTTGGCTATGTCCACGAACAAAGGGAGAGAAGAGTTCATTATTAGAGATACGTATCAGATTACATAGTCACAGATACACTCCTCAAAATACTAAGGCCAATATCATAAATAGTGGAAATAACACAAGTACGAATACAATTTAGGTTTGGGAGAGTGTAAAATTTGCATAGATATTCATATTTACCTAGTAGACAAGACCAAAGCCTCTCTCCCCAATCTTATGTGCAAAGTCAAAGTTATTGGTGGCTGCTTTGATTTGTCATAAACTGAAATAACTTGTCTGGTCAAAATAAGATTTGAGATTATTGTCTATTTAGTTCATGACATTTTAAGACTGTGTATGAAAAATTTGGACGTAATTATATAAGTGAACTCAAAGTTCTTTACACCATTAGTTTGACTAATACAATGATGACATGTTAATTTCCATTTCTGGTCTCATTGTTGCATACATTACATCTCGAACGAAGGGAAGAAGCTTCTGTTGGGGTTGAGATCAAGGTCTTACATTGGCTAGACAAGGGAAAGATCATCGGTTTAAACAGGAAGACAACTATCTCCAAGGTACGAGGCCTTTTGGATAAACCCAAAAATAAAGCTATGAGAGTTTATGCTTAAACGGATAATATCTATACCATTGTGGAGATATCTAAAGGTTCGGTACTCCTAACAACTTGCTTTGCTAGAACAAAGGAATCCCCTCGTCCACAAATGGAGCCTCTTTTCTTTGTTTCTTATCGAAAACACAATAGATAATTGGAACGAGAGAGAGTTGTGTGGACACTAATATTAAATATAATTTGTTAAGTTGGCAACCTCAATTAAGAAGTATCTATAACATGTCATCTTTCTTGATGAAGGACTAATTAAATAGACATCAAACTCAAATCTTATTGACCAAATTAAGTGTAATCTATTGTAATCTTACCATCGTCTTTAGTTTCCTTTCCACCTAAATAATCCTTCCATTGAAGAACAACAAGTTCTAGGATGACAAAGACGAAAAATACCAAAAACAATGCCAGCAATAGCTCCAGCCAGTAGCCCTCTAGTTTTCACATTAGTTTTGACATCGAAGTCTACAATAATTGTAGAAGAGAAGATAATACAACAATTCAGTTTTAGATAGAAGATCACGAAAGGAGTAATAATCTTAGAATGAATGACTACGTCCTTGTTTCATAATAATTTCGTTTTTCTCAAACAACATTTGAATTCTTAATCAAATTCCAAAATAAAAGCTACTTTTTTTTTAAGAAAAACAATTAGTTTTCAGCTTGGTTTTTGAAAATGTTGGAAGAAAATGAGTAACACACCAAGAAACTTATGGGGGTGAAAAAACGATTTCTTTGTTTTTAGCGTTTGACTAGAAACTCAAATGTCATAAACTTCAAAGACAGAAAACGAAAAAACGATTGTTACAAATAGTGTTCAACAAATTTGAAAGTAAGAAATATTTACTTGGTGTGACAGTGATTGCAAAGATTAGAGGTCTATGCACCCTTAAGTATGGAATGAAAATTGTTCCTTTACCAGCCCAATACAAATGGATCTCTTAGGCACTTCTAAAATAAACTCTTTACCAACACCTCCAGCCTCCTCCATTATGTTAAAATCTTTCTTAATCAACTTTCCCTGTAAAAATTATGAGCCCAAATATCATTATCATTCAACAAGGACAGGACAAGTATTTTGCATTGGTAAATGGTACAAGACGTTTTAGGTGAAGAAATTGATGTTTCGACTAGTAGTATTGGAAACTTTTTCAATAATGACTCTTTTATTCTCACACTCATCCCTCCCCATGTCTTGTACATACCTTTATATATTTTTTATTTCCATTTAATTTTAAATTTTTCTTCTCATTTTATTTTTTTCCATCTAATTTTTATTCAAGGTCATTTAAAATTATAGCTGGAAATATATTCCTCTATTTTATCTCTTTAATAACTTTTAAACTTTATGGCTAATATTAAAAAAATGTATTTATTCAACGAAGAGCTCCCATCATATATAATATTAAATTTTGTTAAAAATTTGTGTAACTAAGATCCTACGTGGTGACTATTTGATTTTTTTTTTCTTTTTAAATTAAGATTATAAACACTACTTTCACCTATAAGATACTTTGTTATATTATTCATTTTCCTTGTCAAAAACAAAATTTTAAAAGCTAAAAGTAGTGTTTTTGTTTTAGAATTTGATTAAAAATTTAAAGTTTTTCTTTAGAAAAATGTGATCAATTCAAAAGAGTATTATGAATTATGAAAAAACTAAAATAAATTTTAAAAACTAAAATCTAAAATCTAAAAACAAAATTGTCATCAAATAGGGCATAAATCATTCCAACAATAGATAACATGTTCCTATTGCTGTTGCTACTTTTCGCAATCCAACTCGGTATTTGCCCGCTCAACGAGTTGTTAGAAACCTACATCAATATAATATTCATTAAACATGTAATTTTTTTTCCTTTTTTATTTAGTTAGAATATCATTAGCGAAAGATATATATTTTATCTAGTTGAGTAAACGGTGTTTCATAATAAGAATTTTGAGTGTGTTTATTAAACTTACATGAACTCAGTTTTTTGAACCAATAATAAATTCTCAAATGTGTCTAAAATTAGACCACTTAATCGGTTGAAGCTTAGATCTCTATTTAATAATAAGATAAGAGACTTATTAATTCCGTTCAATAATAAGTTGTTTTTAAATAAAAAAATAAATCAATTTATTTATAAATATAATAAAATGTTACTATCTATAAATGATCTGATAGACCATGATAGTTAATGATAGATGTCTTCATAGTCTATTGCAATCTATCAGTAGTACACAGTGACATTTTGCTAAACTTGAAAATATTTTTAACAGTTTTATTGTTTAAAACAAATTACCTTTCAATATTATCAATAAATGATATAAACTCATTAAAATATGTTATTAAAAATGAATTTAACAAACTTACAATGTTCTTAATCCATTAAATAATCCAATATCTTCAGGGATACGGCCCTCGATTAAACAATTTCTCAAGACCCTTAAGTAGAAAGTGAGAAAAAAGCAAGATGAGATTAACAATAAAAAATCAATTTACTTAAATTGGGGTTTAGGGTTAATAATAATAATAATAATTTATCAGTTTAATTACAACTTTTAATTGCTTACAATGTTTTTAGATGTCAATTTACTCAAATTGGGGAAATTTATCCTCCGTCCCCTCAAATCACTTATTACCCTACAAAACCATCGAGATAAATTAGCACAAAATACTTACATAATTGTTACTGTTTCTATAATTATATAAATTTGAGGGCTCAATTTTTATAATTGAAAATTTGACGGTACAATCGTAACTATCATCATATTTTATAAGGATTGTTTTTGCAGTTAGTTTCAATTTGAAAACAAAAAAGGAAAAAGAAAAACTTTTTTATTAAGAAATTATAAAGATGGAAACTTACTACAGAAAACGTCCACTACTATTGAGAAAAACTTCTAACTACTATTGTAAAAATAAACATAAAAAGGACATAAAAATTAAAATAAAATAAACTAATCGGAAACACTAAAATTAATATAGAAAAACTTCACATGGAAAAAAAATCATTAATCAAATAAAAATTCATTGTCTTAAAAAGATTATTATAATCACAAAAATTCATTGAGTATTATATTACTCACGCTATTAAACTAGCATATCTTTTAGATGTGAGACAATTAAACTTTTAATATTTTACCAAAATTCAACATGCTCACCATCAAACTTTAAATTGACTGATATGATTTAATATCATATTATAACGAGCCGTCCTAAATTCAAGCTCTGCAAAATCATTTCCTCTCCCAACAAATTTTCAAATATCACATACGAAAGCTTGTGATAAATGTTGATGTAATATTAACTTTACTATAATTCATTGTAAATTATATATTAAATCATCAATAACTTAAACACACTTTGGCCTAGGACCAAGCAAATAAAATTTCATGAGCTCTCCATTGATCTAAAAGTATTTTGGAAAATATACTTTTTTTTAGTCCCCAAATTTTTTGGAATAAGTGAGTTTGATTCCTAAAATTTTAAATTAGCCATTTTAGTTCTTAAGTTTCCAATAATAGGTTTAAAAGGTCATCTTCATTAACAGATCTGTCCAAATAGATTATTTAAATACTGATATGGCTTGCTGACTAGGTTGATAATTTGGATTTAAATTTGTCTGGTGAAGTTTGTCTTGTGAAGTTACTTCACGAGACGAACAAGACGAACTTCACGAGAAATGAACTCAACTTCACGTCAGTTTTGTCTTTTGTCTCGTGAAGTTATTTCACAAGACGAACTTCACGAGAAATGAACTCAATTTCACGTCATTTCTGTCTTTTGTCTCGTGAAGTAACTTCACGAGACAAATTTAAATCCAAATCATCAACTCGGTCATCAAGCCACATCAGTATTTAAATAATCTACTTGGACAGATCTGTTAATTTAAACAGTTCTGTTAACTTAAACAGGTCTATTAACGAAGATAACCTTTTAAATCTATTATTGGAAACTTAAGGACTAAAATGACTAATTTGAAACTTGGGACACACATATTTCAAAAACTTGAAAGTTTTTTTCTCAAGTATTTTAGATATTCTTTACAAGTTTGACTTTATCTAAAGAATTCTATTAAAAAAATAGATATTTTTATGATTTTATCATTATAAAAAAACTCTAGAATTCTTGATCCTAAAAAATGCTAGGATGTTCAGAACATTTCTTTTGAGATTCTTATTTATAATCTTCTAGATAAATGGAGAAATATGTCTAATATTTATACTTCAAAAAACTTCTAGAATAATAGATAATATTGAATATGTAAATACTCCAAAAAGCTTCTAGATATATATAATTAATGTTGTATCCTAAGAAAAATAAATATTATTGGATTAAAAATATTTCGCTTGTTTAAAATGGATGATGCATTTTTCAAAGGAAAAAAAAAAAAACTCACAATTCGGTTAAGTTTTTCAACTCGTATATGGCACGAGGAATGGGATTCTCCTTGGATGTTCCTTGAACATACCTTAAAAAAAAAAAAACAGTACTATTGGAATATATAATCGAACAGGAACAAGAATAGTTTTTTCTGCTATCCAAAACTAAATTACCAATGGGTAACTATTTGATTTTTATTTTTTAAAATTGTATTTATTATCTAAAAAAAATTTCACCCGTCGTTTTCGTGTTTTCAATGTAAACATTTGATGATAAAATATGGAGGATATAGATTGTTTAAGAAGAGAGAATCGACATGATCAAAGCTTAGAGCCCGTGAAACTCATCTCCAATACAGGAGGTTCAATGCGAGTCCACAAAAGGAGAGTTTGGATTCTTAGCTAATTTCTAATATAACTTAAATTGTGAAGTTGATCTCTATAGTTTGAAAAAAGTTAGAATTTCATCTCAATGGTTTATAATTAGAATTTAGGTTCTATAATTTGATAAAACTTTTATATTAAACCACATGAACGAAGATTTTATCAAACCAAATTGATCATGTATGAGGTTCTATCAAATCCGTAAGGAATAAATTTTAATTTTCAAAACTATTGTGGGACTGAAATCTAGCTTTTTTTTTCTTTTTTTTTTTTTTTTATAACTATAGGGACCAAAATTTACAATTTAACATAAGTATTTCACTTAAAATTAAAAAAATTTATACAAAAGCCATGTCAAAAAACCACACTTCCAAAACCAGTAGTTGAGTTAGATTTGCAAATTATACAGGTAGAACTCCAACTAGATTAAGCCCTTTTAGCCGTCTGTAAATAAAGAGAGTGTTGGAATGCCTTGAATTTGTTTGTTGGCGCTTCAAACAACCAAGTATAGGGGTCTCGCTTTGTAGTTATTTACGATTATGACCCTAGGGTTTAGAGTAGTGCGCTATATAAACTCTCTAACCCTAGAGGCGCCGTTTTGATGTCATTTTCTGAAAACATTCTCTCTAATAATACTGTTATCCCTCTGCCCTTGGACGTAGCTAACACACCGTTAGTAAACCACGTATATCTGTGTGTCGATCTTCTCTATCTCTACGTTCCTTTTTTGTGTTATTTAATTGTCAGAGCCCTGTTAGGGTTTCTTCGAAATTCTGCATTTTTTCAACAATTGAAGATGTCTGGCGTGAACGTAAAGATTGACAAATTTACCGGGAGGAACAATTTTGGTTTATGGCAGATCAAGATGCGATCCCTGCTAAAGCAGCAGGGGCTATGGGTGCCGCTGACGGGTAAGTCAAAGAAGGCTACCGTGGATGACGAAGAGTGGCAGACTCTTGAGGAGAAGGCTCATTCGACGATCATGCTATGTTTGGCTGATGACATCATCATCGAGGTCGCAGATGAAGAAACTGTCGCTGGTCTTTGGTTGAAGTTGGAAAGACTTTACATGACGAAATCTTTAACCAAAAAGTTGTTTCTGAAGAAACGTTTGTATCATCTACGTATGCAGGAAGGTACATCTCTACGAGACCATCTTGATCAATTAAATAAAATTTTATTAGATCTGCGTAACGTAGAGGTTAAATTGATGATGAGGATGTTGCCCTAATTTTGTTAACATCTTTGCCCCCGTCGTATGAGACTTTCGTTGACTCGTATATTGGAGGGAAAGAAACTCTAACCTTAGAAGATACAAAGTCCATGTTGCTTATGAGAGAGGACCGTCAGAACGCAGGAAGTTCAATTACAAAAAGTCAGGCATCTGGGTTAGCTGCTACAGGGAGGAAGGGACATAGGAATTCTGGTAAGCAGAAGTCGAACAAGAATAAAAAGTCTTCTAAGTCAAAGGGTTCTAGGTCAGATGATATTTGCCACTACTATAAAGAAAAGGGGCATTGGAAAATCGAATGTCCTAAGATTAAAAGGAATCAAGAAATGAAGGAAAATAGTGACAAAAGGGAAGCATCTGCCTCTGTTGCACAAGTTGAGGTTGATTCTGAAGAAGTCGAGATCGATTCTGAAGGAGATCTAACTTTAGTTGTGAATGGACATTCACATTTTGATGATGTATGGGTTCTTGATTCTGGGGCATCTTATCATATGTGCCCAAATAGAGAGTGGTTCTCAACCTATCAGCAAATAGATGGAGGGAATGTTAGCATGACTAATGGTGTTGTGTGCAAGATAGTTGGAATCAGCTCAGACAAGATACGAACACATAATGGTGCCTTCTACACTTTAAAAGATGTTAGACATGTTCCACTAATGAAGAAGAGTTTGATATCCTTTAGTGTACTCGATAGCAAGGGTTATAGTTTTAAAGGTAAAGGTGGAGCAATGTATGTCTACAAGGGTTCTGAGGTAGTTCTAAAAGGCAAAGTGTGGAACACTGTATTTTCTATTAAGTTCCACGATAACAGGTTATGTTGTTGTTGCATCGTCGGTCGTTCACAAGGATGATATGACTAAGTTATGGCATATGAGACTTGGTCATATGAGTGAATAAGGGATGCAAATTATGTCAAAAAGGGATCTTCTTTGTGGGCACAAGGTGCAGGATTTTGAATTCTGTGAATATTGTGTATTTGGGAAGCTTCATCGCAGCAAGTTTCCAAGAGCTATTCATCTACAAAAGGGACACTTGATTATATTCATTCAGACTGTTGGGGACCTTCCAAAGTTGAATGTATTGGAGGCAGTAGGTATTTGTTGTCTATAATTGATGATTACTCAAGAATGACTTGGGTTTTTATGATGAAACATAAAAGGAAAGCCTTCAAGAATTTTAAGCAGTGGAAGATATTGATTGAAAATCAAATTGGGAAGAAGATCAAAAGGCTGCGAACTGATAATGGTCTAGAATTTCGTGGATCTAAATTTAATGAGTTCTGTAAAGCTGAGGGGATTGTTCGCCATCATAATGTTAGGGATACTCCACAACAAAATGCGGTTGTAGAACGTATGAATCAGACGTTGTTGGAGAGAGCAAGATGCATGCTCTCTAATGCAGGGTTGACTTGAAGGTTTTGGGCAGAAGCAATGAATACATCATGTTATCTGATTAATCGTGGACCTCACACAGCTATTGATTGTAAAACACCTTACGAGGTGTGGTCTGGTAAGCCTGCAGATTATTCTTTATTAAAAGTTTTTGGTTGTACTGTTTACTATCATGTTAATGAGGGTAAATTAGAACCAAAATCTAAAAAGAGTATATCTGTGGGTTTGGGGGATGGAGTTATGAGATATAGAGTCTGGTCATCTTCTGAGAATAGAGTCATACTTAGTAGGACTGTGATATTTGATGAAAATTCCATGCTTAACTCAACTATAAAGCCTTTTGTGACGTCTACTGATGTGGGAGAAAGTAGTAGTGTTGATAAATAGGTGGAGATGTAATTCTCTTCAGCTGTGAATGAATTACAACATCAAGGTAGAGAAGATCAACACGTTACTACAGAAACTGATGTGCAACCATAAATTAATGTGCCTAAAACGTCAGAAGTTGTTTTGCCTGAGAATTCTAGATCACGAGTAGATAAACTGAGTATAGCTCGTGATAGAGCTAGAAGAGTTGGTGTTAGACCTCCTGTGAGGTATGGTTTTGAGGATATGGTTACTTTTGCGTTGCAAGTTGCTAAAGAGGTGGATCTTCATGAGCCATCCACCTATAGAGAAGCTGTATCATGTGGTAAGTCTGCTCAATGGCTTACTGCTATGGGGGATGAGATGGAATCTCTTGACAAAAATCAGACTTGGGAATTAGTTAAACGACCTAAGGAGAGAAAAATTGTAACTTGTAAATGGATCTTCAAGAAAAAGGAGGGAATATCACCTTCAGAGGGCATTTAATATAAAGCTCGAGTTGTTGCTAGAGGGTTCACACAAAGGGAAGGAGTTGATTATAATGAGATCTTCTCACTAGTAGTCAAACATACTTCTATCAGGGTGTTACTAGCTATAGTAGCACATCAGAATTTGGAACTTGAATAACTAGATGTAAAAACAACCTTCTTACATGGAGAGTTGGAGGAAGAGATTTATATGACCCAACCAGATGGGTTCCAGTGTCCAGGTAAAAAAGATTATGTTTGCAAGTTGAAGAAATCTTTGTATAGGTTAAAGAAATCTCCAAGGCAGTGGTACAAACGATTTGACAGCTATATGATTGGACTTGGCTATAATAGGAGCTTGTATGATTGTTGTGTATATCACAACAAAGCTAAATATAGTTCGATGATTTATCTACTTTTATATGTAGATGATATGCTCATAGCTGCAAAGTCCAAGTCTGACATTCTAAAACTAAAGAATCTTCTCAGTGTTGAGTTTGATATGAAGGATTTGGGTGCTGCTAAAAAAATTCTAGGTATGAAGATTTATAGGGACAGAGATAAGAATAAGCTCTTCTTGTCACAGAAAGGATATATTCAGAAAATATTGTCCAGGTTTGGTATGTCGTCAGCTAAGCCTATAGATACTCCTAGTGCTGTAAATGCTCGTTTTTCATTTGTGCTTTCACCACAGTCTGAAGCTGAGAAGGATTACATGTCTCGAGTTCTTTATGTTAGTGTAGTGGGAAGTTTGATGTATGCTATGGTCTGTACTAGGCCTGATCTTGCCCATGCTGTTAGTGTTGTCAGCAGGTTCATGGGTCAACCTGGGAATGAGCATTGACAAGCCGTTAAAAGGATATTTTGTTACCTTAGAGGTACATCTGATATTGGTCTTGTTTATGGAAATTGCACAGAGTGTTTGGTGATCGGTTATTCTGATTCTGACTATGCTGGAGATGTTGACAGTAGGAGGTCTATGACTAGTTATGTGTTCGTTCTAGGTGGTTCTGTTGTTAATTGGAAGGCAACCTTACAGCCTATAATTACTTTGTCTACTACTGAAGCAGAGTACATGGCCTTGACAGAAGCTGCTAAAGAGGGAATATGGCTGAGGAGGTTAGTTGGTGATCTTGGTTTGCATCATGACCAAGCTATTGTATATTGTGATAGTTTGAGTGCAATATGTCTAGCCAAGGATCAAGTTCACCATGAGAGAACTAAGCACATAAATGTAAGATATCACTTCTTAAGTGGTGAGCAGAGAGCTAAAGTGATGAAAATTGGTACGGCTGATAACCCTGCTGATATGTTCACCAAACCGGTCCCATAAGGCAAGTTCCAACATTGTTTGGACTTGCTGAATGTTTTGAATTATTAGTGGTCCCCTTTGTGAGACACTTTGAGGCATGAGGGAGAAGTCTGGGTACGTCTGGCAATATTGATTTATGTTGCATTTGGTACATCTGCTATATGGGAGAGAATTCAAGCCAAGGTGGAGATTTGTTGGAATGCCTTGAATTTGTTTGTCGGCGCTTCGAACAACCAAGTACAAGGGTATCACTTTGTAGTTATTTACGATTATGACCCTAGGGTTTAGAGTAATGCGCTATATAAACTCTCTAACCCTAGAGGCGCCGTTTTGATGTAATTTTTTGAAAATATTTTCTCTAATAATACTGTTCTCCCTCTGCCCGTGGACGTAGCTAACACATCGTTAGTGAACCACGTATATCTGTGTGTCAATCTTCTCTATCTCTACATTCCTTTTTTGTGTTCTTTAATTGTCGATTTCGTAACAGAGAGAATATGGTTGGTAAAATTAACAAGTTATATAAACACCCTAACAAAATATTGATAATTGATTGATGATATAAAAAGAGCTATAAATGGAGAATTTTTACAAATTCATTTTCGTTCTAGTGGAGTGATTAACATGTATTCTCATTTAGGTGGATAATGGGGAGGAAGCAGAGATAAACATTTTTTTCGTCGATTGAATTTCTATTATGACAAAAATATAAACGATAAACCAAAAAATATGAATGAAGAGAAATTGAAACACGAATTTACGTAGTCTACTAATAGTTTTTTAGGTCCACAAAAAGAGAGAGATAATATGTAAATACAGGTTAATATTTTCTCCTATTAATATATGTTTTTCATATATTTTTTTAATATATATGTTTCAACTATTCCAGACTTTTTGTAATATTTAAATTTGATGATTTTTTCTGTTTAATGACATATATTTTATATTTTTCGACTTTAAGATTTGAGATTATGGGTTGTAATATTGAAACTAAAATCATAGTGGAAGATGTTCACTATATTTTTGTAATTATCTTCATTTGATATCGATGTGAAATATTATTTAATTTTTAATAAGAGTATAAGAATTTTCTCTTTAATGAGACTTGTTCATTTAAAATTTAACGTTTAAATAGAGATTTTCCACACCAAAAAAAAAAAAAAAAGAAAAGAAAAATATCTTTCCATTTTGTAATTTTTTTTTTTTTAAAATACTAAATAGGGATTAATTTCCTAACCTGATATTTTGTATATTTTTCACAAAGTTAAAAGAAAAGGTTCATAGTGACCGAGACGAGCATATAGGCACAGGAAGTTATCCTTGTCATCGTCTCGCAAATATCTCTATTTGTATCTAATAAAACCTTGAACTTTCACTTTTATATCTACTAGGATTTTGATCTATTTAACATTTTTTTTACAAATTTATTGGACATAACATTTAAAGTTCAATTAAGAAAATGTATTTTTTTTTATATAATATATCCATTATTTTTTTTGAAAAATGTTCAATATATCTAGAACTTATTAGACAGAAGATTTAAAGTTCATGAACTTCTATTTGAGATTTAAAGTTCATGAACTTCTATTTGAGAATTTAAAAGTACATGAAATTATTTGTTCGAAATCTAATAAATATTTCTACAGCCTATTAGACATAAACACAAAAAATTCATTAACTAGATTTGTAATTTAACCGAGTTATAAATAGTTAATTTCAAATTAATATTAACTTTTATTTACATGTGAACATAAATTAATTATTATAAACTTAAAAATCTAGTTAAAAATTAAATAAGATCAAAAGTTTGGAAAAAATCTCAGAGAAATGGAAGGTTAGATTATTTTTCATATTAATCTAATACAAGGCATATATAATTGTGTTTTCTAAAAATATATTTTCTAAAAATAAATTATATTTTTAAATATTGTAATTAGGGGTGAAATTCAATTTGATTTGGTCAATTTTGAGTTAACCAAGAACCGAACCAAACCAAACCAAACCAAACCGATCAGTTTTATAAAAAAAGGATCCAAACCAATGTCGTCCAAGAAAGAACAAACTAATGAATTGGTTTTTATTCGGTAGCATCCTAGAAATATAATAGAAAGTCGGGTCATTACAATATATGTCACTTCTTATAAGCAATAAATAATAAATTATGCAAGTATTTTATAGTATCAATAGTTCTTGAAAGTCGTATTTGCATCTTTTCTCATGGTCACTAATTCTTTTAACTCACGGTTTGTAGTGGTACATCTAAAATTTTAAGAAACACAAATTAGTACAAAACTAATAATTTAAGTGTATGAACTTTTAGATTTATGTCAATATGTGATCTTGTATAATAGGTTTCTAAATTCTTGATCACATCTAATTGATTTCTCAAGTGTTAATTAGGACAATTGTAAAATCACAATCATGTCCAAAGTATTAGTAGATATTGCACAAAAATTTAAATTCAATTCTCAAAGTTTATTAGTAATAAACCCTATCGTTGATTGGAGTCTATCAACGATCTATTACTAATAAGTTTTGCTATATTTGTAATTTGTTTAAAAAAAATTATTTTAATTATTAGCCGTAGGATTGCTACTCTATAATAAATTTGTCGGTACACTTTTATCTTGACTTTTTTTTTTNTTTGCTATATTTGTAATTTGTTTAAAAAAAATTATTTTAATTATTAGCCGTAGGATTGCTACTCTATAATAAATTTGTCGGTACACTTTTATCTTTTTTTTTTTTTTTTTTTTTTTTTTTTTTTTTTTTTTTTTTGTTGTTGTGTGTGTTAGCCTTGGACTTATTTTCATGGGATCCAAAATTACTCATATCAGCTTTAATTCGATCTATAGATCGTAGAGGAGGATTTTCATCCACTACCACTCAAACAAGAATTAATTTTATTTTTAAAAAATAATAATAATAATTGTCAGATGACTTCGAAAAGAGCTGTCGTCCTCTCCTAGCTTGTACCTTTATGTTGTATCATTAATTGTGAGCTTTAATTCGATTAATGGAAGTAGGCCCACGCCAAGATGTCCTTTTAAGTCATGGGTTGACTTGACTTCCAACCATCGTAATTATATATAGGGAATTTTTTTGTTATAAAGTTATAAATAAATATCGATAATAAAAAATGTCTAAATACTTTTTCATCATTTTTTTAAGTATAATAATTATGCGGAGGATCGAACCTCCGACTTCTAATAAGAAATATCATGTCATTTACAGTAACTAATCTCGCTTTAGTATCCTTGTTTGTTAGTTATATGATTGTTTTCAATTTTTTTTTTTTTTTTTGTTGAGGTGACATTTGATGGAATTCAAAATTTATAAAGAAAATTAACCAAATAAATTGGACTAAAATGTAAAAATAAAACTAAAACTTTCTAATTAAATGATAATTTTAAAAATATAAAATTAAGGATGTTTTTCAAATATAAAAAATGAGTCAATTTATTTATAAATAAAACAAAACGTCACTGTTTATCAGTGATAGACATTTATTAGTGTCTATCGCTGAAAGATAGATGATAGATATCTATCACTTTCGATTACTAATAGACGATAATATTTTCAGTAATTTTATCATTTAAAACAATTATCTTAAAAATTAATGTTGAAATTTTAAATTGAAATGCCATTCAATAGAATTTAAAGTTTAAAATGAAAATTAATAAAATTAACTGATATTAATTTTACAAGTACACCGATATAAATACTTATATAGGGGGTTGATTTTAGCAAATAATAAACTACAAATAAAATCTCTACTTGCCTCCAGGATAATGTCGGTTGGTAGTTGGAAAAATCCTCCATGATAATGTCGATTTGCAATATTGAAAAACCTCTACATCAAATAAAATATTCTTTTGCCAAAGTGTCGATTTACAATATGTAATTCTCAAATTCAGAAATGATACATAAATGAATCGATATCACATCCGAATTACATCCTATGTAAGTAATCTTATGTTTCTAGGATGTCTATGAATGAAGACAAAACATACGAAAAGACTAGTGTTGGTTTGTGAGGATAGTTTTCAATCTTAGAAGCACAAGAGGATAAAGTGTCAGGTTATAGGAGATGTAGGAGAATGCCAAAGCAAATAATTTGTCGAATTTGGATTCTGAATCCTGGGTCTGGAATGTTACAAATTTTTTTTTTTTTAAATAAACAAACTACAAATTATTCCTTATATATTGAGGTATACCTACAACGAATAATATTCTTCTCATCTATTTTTCAAAATTAAAAAATATTTTGCATATTTGTGTTTTAAAATTTAATTACATAATTCTAGCCGCACCTTCAAACTATGTAGCACACACACAAACACTCTATAAAAAAAGAACATGAATGGAAGTTTTAAAATAAAAAATAATAACATCAAACTCATTGTAGCTTTGATTTGATTGAATCTGTAGATCCTAAAGGAGATTTCTGGTTGAAGAATAATCTTGAGTTTCATCCCTGTTTTGAGTTGAAGTAGTGGAATCAACCCATGGCCCATCAATCAACATGCTTTTTTGCATTGGAATGCCTTGTGATGATGTTGAAATGCTTGTTATGCTATCTTGTGACAGCCTTTCGAACGCTTTGAACCTCGCTTCTTGGTCGTCTGCACCGCGCTTTATGATCGGCGCTTGCACTGCAATTTTTCCTTCCAGCATACGAACCACTGAAGACATGGATGGCCTAAGAGTTGGAGATGGATTTGTACATAACAGAGCTATATGAATCATCCTCATCACCTCTTCTTTCGAATAATGTGAGTCCAAACTCGGATCAACGAGTTCGAGAAGGTTTCCTTGCTCTTGTAGAACATAAGCCTTCAACCAAGTAGAACAAAAAGTATGTAAGACAATTGGCAAATAACAATTGTGTGAAAAATCTCGAATGAATGATTGAAAAGGTCGTCGTCAGTTACCCAGTCGAGAAGATAAACAAATTCCTCTTTTGGCCGGTAATTTGTGTTGCTTTTTCCACTAACAATCTCTAAAGCAACAACTCCGAAGCTATAAACATCTGCTTTATCGGTTAAGTAGCCTCTCATCGCATATTCAGGAGCCATGTAACCTCTGAACGGAAATTGAAAAGTTGCAAGTATATTAGAAAAAGGAATATTCATAAACGAATCGACATTAGAGAGACAAATAAACCATACATTGTGCCAGCGATTCTTGTGCTGATATGGGTGTTCTCCTCTTCATCAAGCCTAGCCAATCCAAAGTCAGAAATCTTGGCATTCAAATTTTTATCAAGTAACACGTTGGTAGCTTTAATATCTCTATGAACAATTTTCAATACAGATTCTTCATGAAGGTAAGCCAATCCTTTTGCTATTCCCAAGCATATCTTCATTCGTATCGTCCAATCCAAGTGTAATCGGTGCTCCTCGGCGCCTTAAAAAGAAAACCATGAAACATTTGTAACCAATAACCTTACTGTCATGAAATGAAACAAGTTACAACGACAAATATATCTAAAACACTTACCGAAAAGAGCGCGGGCAAGACTATTGTTCTCTAGATACTCATAAACAAGCAATAACTGGTTTCCTTCAATACAACAACCATAAAGCTTAACAAGATTTGGATGTTGTAATGCAGATATCATTCCAATCTCAGTGACGAATTCACGGTTTCCTTGTCTTGATTTAGCAGATAGTTGCTTTACTGCGATCAAAGTACCGTCCGACAATACACCCTGCCAAATATGTTGGGATCGGTTAACGTTCAAGATCAAGCTATGTTCTTAACAAGTGATTTTATGTTGGATTAGAATCATGGAAGCATAAAGCAAATATGATAACATTTTCATAGCTAACCTTGAAGACAGGACCAAAACCTCCTTCGCCTATCTTATACGTCGGGTCGAAGTTGTTGGTGGCTGTTTTGATTTGTCTCAAACTGAAATAGCCTGTTTGTAAATCTAGGGCCTTCAATTCTGTAATAAAGAAGAGAATGCAATTTTGTTACCAAAGGAACTTCTAAGTTACTCA
The DNA here is from genome assembly GCF_009727055.1 of Benincasa hispida. NCBI lineage: Eukaryota > Viridiplantae > Streptophyta > Magnoliopsida > Cucurbitales > Cucurbitaceae > Benincasa > Benincasa hispida. Next base: position 89,110,586 of record NC_052357.1, read on the forward strand.
TAGGTTCTATTAATTCAATTTGACTTTGAAAAAATAAAAGCAAAATGGAAACATGTATGAAGAACTTGAACTTTCAATATTGTGTCTAATAAGAATGGTCAAACAAATCATAAACTTATTAGACAAAAAATCAAAAGTTCAAAGACGTTTATGAATCTTTTAGACAGTTTTTTTTTTTTTAAAAAAAATAATAATAAATAATGATGTATTAGCCATAACATTAAAAGTTTAATTTGCTCCCTTGAAAAGTGAAGATGTAATATGCTATCATTCGCTCCCTCGAAAAAGTGGTTTACTATAAGAAAACTGATGCATTTCACAATTCACGTTAAACAAATTACTTTAGAAATCTTACCACTGTCTTCGGTCTCCTTTCTACCCAAATAACCTTTCCATCTAAGAACAGCCAATACCAACACAACAAACACAAAACAACCAACAACAATCCCAGCAATATCTCCAGCTGATAGCCTTCCAGTCTCCACATCAAAGTCTACAACAGCAGAACAAGATAGCCACAATTCATAACTGATAAAAACTCAATGCAAGAAAGTTCTAGAAGCTACCAGAACACGAAAAAAAAAAAGGAGAAATTTTTTTACTTGGTGTGACTGTGATGCCAGATATCAAAGGTCCATACACCCCTCTGTCTGGAATGGCAGTAGTTCCTTTACCAGCCCAATATAAGTGAATCTCAAGAGTACTTCCATTCACCAAAATATTAGGCTCTTCTAGAATAAAGGTCTTACCAACACCACCAGCTTTCTCCATTATGTTAAAATCTTTTTGAACCAAATTTCCCTGTGGAATGAATACAAGATTAGTATATAGAATAACAATCAAGGATAGTTGCAATGGGTAGCACTTTTACGGTTAATAATTAAGTGTATAGCAATATTTTTAAAAAATTGCAAATATAGCAAAATCTATCCGTGAGAGACTTTATCACTTATTAGCGATATAGTCTATCATTGATAGACTCCAAGAGCTGATCTAAAATTTGCTATGTCTATCAATTCTTATGCATTGTGCTACATCTACTAATACTTTGGGCCTATTTGCTAAATTCGGCCCAATAATCAATATTCATACACAAAGCATAAAAAAATAGCCAATATCTTTCCATTTTTCACTCACTTGAATTGAGATATCAAATATGCGCTCTCCCAAGCTGCTGAATGTTTGGTCAGCAGTATACATTATTTCAGCAAAGTGAAGCTTCACATTGTAACTTCCTCTTCTTAAGCAAAGACCATAATACTTGAGCGAAAGAGGTGCGAGTCGAGCGGTTCGGTAGATGTTCGGAATAGATGCATTGCTACTTGTTTCTCTGTAATTAGCATTCTCATCTCCCAGGAAAACACCAGTACTGCTATAAGCCCATCTATCAGAGATAGAAAGGAAATTGGATTTGCCACCTGGAGTTGCATCCTCTTCATATTCATTACCATCAACCTCCATCCTTGGTCCTCCACAATTTATGAACAAGGAATGAACTACAAGAGTAATAAAAACCATGTAAGAGACATATAGTTCAATCAGAAATTTGACAGCTACAATACTGTAGATGTTTGTGTGTTAGATTAGATTGAGGTATCTTTTAGACCCAACTCAGTTGTTCTAAATGTAAGATTCTTCAACTCTAACAACTTTTTAACTCAACCACAAAATATTTAGTTTTATTCGGGTCATTTATTTAAAACTTCTTTGGGAATAATAAACTGAGAACTCCCATACACCTATTTTCAAAGATGAAAAGGTTCTTGGGGAATAATAAACTAAGAACTCAAAGACACAGTTGTATAACCTAAACAACAGATCTTGTTCAAGGAAGGTCGTTCTTGGTAAAATGTAAACAAACACATGCTTGTGCGTCGAGGTTCTTTTTCTTTTTCAACATCTCATACTACTCATCTAAGAAGCACAAATACTTTAGTTTTACCAACGTGTCCGTGTTCATACGTGTCAAACACTTGTTGGACACGTACCGGATATTTGTAGTAGATGTACTAGACATTAGTTATACTTTGTCAAAGTAGGTTCAACATTTGTTAGAATGCATCTAACACTTATTAAGTATACTAAATAGACACATATACGATAAAAGAACAATAATAATAAATTTTGAGAGTGAAATACATCAAACTAATCTTTTAAGCACATAAATGCATAAACTCATTAACTTTGAATTTTTGTATGGTATAAACGTGTCCTTGCATGTCCCTATCCTAGATTTTAAAAAAAATGACATTGTTGTCATGAGTGTATCGTGTCATATCTGTATCTGTGCTTCTTAGCTACTCATACACGGTAGCATTCCAAAAGAAGTAAAAACTACATTCATGTTTGCTTACAACGAGTTTCTCTTGGGCAAGGGAGATCCTTCCTCAAGCACCAAGCAACACTGCAAATTATATACCTTAGAAATTAGTTGCTTATTATGATACAAGAAATTTAGAGCAATTTTCCTTTTTTGTGTGTGTAAACTAAATACTCTTACGTTTCATTCATTGTAGTTGAATAACTTGAAACCAAGTTCCTGTAAAACAAAATAACATATCATCAGAGAAGTGGACTACAACTATTTCAAATTTTATCATAGAAATGGTTGATTAAAAAGAATGGCTTACACATCAGACTGCTGACAACTTGAAACAGGGGACCCTGTAAAATTGTTGTAAGATAAATCTCTGCAATAGAGATTTTATAATATCATCATTAAAAGCAGACAGAGCAAGATAAACATTCAATCATTCATAATTATACATTAGTTGAAGAAATAATTTTTTTTTAATCAAATGTTTGCATTAAACTTTATTAGTGCATAGAGAATCATAGAGTTTATACTAACATGCTCCTTTCACTGTTCAAGATCCAGCTTGGTACTTGGCCACTTAATGAGTTGTTGGTCAAAAACCTGCATCAAGAAATCATTTCACTCTCATCAAGCATGTCATGAGGAAAATAACAAATATGGAAAGAAAAGAAATGTTACTCATGATAGATCTCTCAACTTTTAATATTGCTCTTAATAGATTCTTGAACTTTAAAAAGTCGCTAATACATCCTTGAACTTTCAATATTGTGCCGTAAGAAGCATGAATACTGATACGAAACACAACACAGTCAGCAAATATCATTTTTTTCTTAAATCACCGATTGACCCAAAAAGTTAAGTTGATGGGTGAAGACAAATTTAATATAATATCTAACACTCCCCCTCACTTGTGAGTTTGAACACAAAACTTCTATGGACCACCTGCTCTAATACCATATTAAATTATCGATTGACCCAAAAGTTTAAGTTGCTAGGTGGAGACAAATTTAATATACTATCCTAACATTTTTTTACCAAAAGAAATTTGAAAGTAAATGAGTTGATGAATTTATATTCTTGAAAACCTTAGTTTGATGTATTCCACACTCAAAATTTATTATTATTGCCATCCATGTGCCTGTTTAGTCTACTCAACAAGTGTTTTATACATGTCTAACACATTGGTTACACTAGCAACTATCCGATATATGTCCAACAAGTGTTGGAATGTCCAACACGTGTCCGACATGACACGTTAGCCAAACTAAAGTGTATGTTTCTTAGATTATGTAAGAAACTTTGGAGTCTATTAAATACAAAACTAAAAAGTTAAAGATATATTAGGCACCATTGGAAGCTAAGAGACATAATAGTACTTTTTAAAGTTCAAGAACCGACTAAACATAAACCTCCAAGCTTAGAGACTAAACTTATAATTTTACCCGGAAAAAAGAAGGTTGAAAATTGTAATCACAAGTGAATATTAACTTACAAGAACTGAGTAACTCTATCTAGATTCTGAAATGTGTCTGGAATTGGACCACTCAATTCATTGAAGCTTAGATCTCTAATGGAAGGGAAAAGAAAAAAAGGAAAAGTTACATTAGCATCTGATATCAACTCATTAAAAAGAGAAAATTGATCGTAAAATGAAGAATGTAAATGAATGTCACCAACTTACAAAGTTTTTAAACTATTAAACAGTCCAATATATCCAGGAATCCGATCCCGGATTAAGCAATTTCTTAGAACCCTAAGCATCAAGAAGAAAACAAAAGATAAGACAAACAAATAAGTTAAAATCAATCAATCTAATATGATAATCAACAATATATTTAGAACTTTTGCATACAGTTCTTCTAAAGATGTCAATTGAGTCAAATTAGGAAAACTTGTTGGCAGTCCCTTCAAATCAGTTATCCTCCTAAGAAAGAAGAAACATTAATCCTTAACATTAGTAAGTAATTAAGCACAATAATGTCAAAGTTAGTGAATTTAATTGATCCTCACAATTGGGTTAAGTTTTTCAAGTCAGATATGCCTCTAGGAATAGGGGTCTCCATAGAAGTTCCTTGAATATCCCTGCATTATCAACAAACAGTTATCCTTATGATACAGATTTTAGAGAACAATTAAGATATCTCCTATATTATATACATGTGTGTATATATATACTTACAGTCTCACAAGTTTGGTCCAATTGCCAATAAATTCAGGAAGCCTTCCTGATACATCATTTCCATCGATCCGGCTGCAAGAACATGTACAACAAATAAGAAATTTTGGAAAATGAAAAAAAAAATGTTGTGAGATGGGTATTAGTATAACTTACAAATCAGTTAAGTTCTTCAAGTTTCCATAAGATGCTGGAATTGTTCCATTGAAATTATTTGCAGAAAGAAGTCTGTCGACAATGAAAACGGATTTAGTCGTTGTATCCATTCATTAGTTCCTAGAGGTTTTATGTGAGTGCAACATGATTTTTGAACGTAATGTGATTGTCAACATGCTACATATCAAAAGTAACATAGTGAGTATTTCACTAAAAAGAACTCGACTGTCAAACGTCATTTCAACGTAATGAGATTGTCAACATGCTACATATCAAAAGTAACATATTGGGTACTTCACTAAAAAAGAACTCGACTGTCAAAAGTTATTTGCAGAAAGAAGTCTGTCGACAATGAAAACGGATTTAGTCTTCATATCCATTCACTAGTTCCTAGAGGTTTTACGTCAGTTTGACATGACTTTTGAACGTAATGAGGTTGTCAACATGCTATATATCAAAAGTAACATATTGAGTATTTCCCTAAAAAAAAACTCGATTATCAAAAGTCATTTCAAACTCACTTTAAATCACTTAAAAAGAAGTAGTTTATCAAATCTTACAATCTTTGCAAGCGGCTCAGCCGCCCGAGGCTTTCGGGAAGATTCCCTTCAAGAAGATTGTCTTCCAAAACCCTACAAATGGAATCTCATTCATCATCAAACTCCAAATAAAAGAAAAATCTTAATTACATTAGTTCTCATCTATAAACATTCATTGACTACTTACAAATGCTCAAGTGTAGCAATGTCACCAATTTCTGGAGGAATTTGGCCACTAAGACGATTTCCCAACATGGACCTGAACATAAAAGATTCATAATTAGGATTGCAAAACTCCATAAACTCTTTAAATGAAGATCAATTTATTCCCATTATATGAAAAACGGAGGAGAAAAAAAACAAGAAACTTACAAATCAAAAAGAGGAATCTGAGCAAACTCTTTAGGGATTGATCCAGAAATTAAATTGCGAGTAAGATCTCTGTTTGGTTAGCATTTAAATGAATAAGAAAATCAATTGCATTTTACATATATTGAAAACAAATCAACTTTAGAATCAAACTCAGATGTGTAGATAATTTTAGAAAGAATGAGTATATAAAGCTTACATCCTTTGCAGTTGAGTCAAATTTCCAAATGCTGCTGGCAGAGTTCCAGTTAGATTCAAACCCTTTAGCCGGCTGTTGAATATTTAGGGTGCATCTGGTTAGTGATTTGGAGTCAAAATTTGAAAACAATGGATTCAAATTCAGTAGAAATCAAGAGTTGTAATTAATGTTCTCGTATTGTTTTCGTATATGTATTTGGTAAACAAAAAAAATCTCACTTTTACCGTATGAATAAGCAAAAAAACCAGTTTTGGATTGTATCAATTTAAATGTTGAACTTTTATAAATATATTAATTTACACACTTCATTATGTTTATGTTTATGTTCTGTTTGGATAAACTTAGTGTTAGACTTATAATTGTATCAATGAAACTCCTAAATTTTTTTAAGTGAATCGAGTTTAAACTCGCAATTAAGATTTCCTTTGAAAATTGTCCATACATCTATTCTATTCATCCATTTTATTGATCCAATATTTGAAGAAGTTTACATACATGTAAGAATTAAATGGTCTAAACTGATTCAACTTAAAACAATTTAAAATTATAATTAAAATAATTATGTGTTTTGCATGATACCTTTCAAAATAAGTCCGAAAGGGAGTGTAAATTTATAACAATTTAAAAGTAATTAAAATAATAATAGAGAATAATTGAGAAATTAAAAGAAAGCGAAGAAACACAAAAGTTTACATAGAAAAATCTAAAATGTGAGAAAAACCACATCTAAAATTAGCAGGCCGATAATTTGAAACAAAAATCAGCATAAATCAACTGACATAATGTTTGTACTATCAACCTCAAAGTCAGATATTTGATTTCCTCTGTACTCCACATATTGTCCAAAAAAGAAAATCATTATCTCGTTTTTATAGTGTTTGGAGTCTTATCACTTCCTTGAACGGGAATCACTCCCTTCATTTTGATTAGGTTAAATAGAAAAGAAAGAGAGAAGATTCTTACATGCTAGTGACTCTGCAAACAGTGGTGCAAGTGCAATTAACCTCTCTGATAATATCTGTACCACGGATAGCTCTGTTGAAAAATCCATCACCATTAATGCAAGAATTTTGGTGAACATTCCAGTTTAAGTTCCTTAGCTCTGCAGATATTGCTTGAAGGGCTCTTACTGTCACATTCAAATCATTCTTTTAATAAGGATAATTACACTGCATAGTATTTTTAGGGATAATAATAAAGTGTATAATAATATTTTTAAGAAATTGAAAATATAGCAAAATCTATCCATGATAGACTTCTATCGTTGAGAGACTCTTACCAGCTTTATGATCTATCACTGATAGACTCCTACCAGTGATATGGTCTATCATTGATAGACTATCTAAATTTTATCATATTTATAAACAAAAAAATTTACATTATGCTATATCTCTGCTAATACTTTGGACCTGATTGTTATATTTGCAACTTTCTCTATATTATAACTACGAATATTAAGTTTTGGGTCTGTTCTAAGTTGTTCATATCAGTTGAAAATTTCATCTTAAAGTTAAAAACTTCATCAAATTGAAAACTGAGATTTAAATGACTAGAAAATTGCCTAAAGTTCAAACTTCAATTAGTTAAACATCTAGAAATCATTAAAAATAAAACAAACTAACCCTTTATAGGTCATAGAAAATATAAGGGGAAGAACAGAAAATTTTCACTTGAAAATTAAATCTATAATATTTAAAACTATTTCGTTTAATAATCATTTGAATTTTAGTTTAAATTTTTTGAAAATTATGTTTGTTTTCTCCTCACTTCTTAATCATAGTTAAAAAAAATACTAAAAATTATGGTTGTTTGATAACAAAGTAGCTTAAAATTGTACTTATTTTCTCACAATTTTTTAATCATTTTCATTTAAGTAAACAATTGAATTCTTAGCCATAAATTCTAAAAACAAAAACAAATTTTTAAAAACTATTTTTTTAAATTTTCAAAATTTGATTAAGAATTTAAGTGTTTTTTTTTTCAAGAAATGTAAAAACCACGGTATGAAATTTAGAAGAAAACTAAAAACAAAATTGTTATCAAACGACACTAAAGTAATGCAATACTTAATTGTAAACCAACGGTCACATAGTTTTTTCCCCTTTGTGACATAAAACTTAGAGAAATTATTTTAAATAATAAAACTGCTAAAAATATTTATAAATAATAGCAAAATATCACGGTCTACTTGCGATAGAGTATTATCTGTGTCTATCAAAGACATAGATATACACAGATAGTAGTCTATCACAGTCTAGTACAGATAAACAGTAATATTTTACTATATTTATAAATATTTTAGATCATTTTCTTATATTGATTACATTTTTTGTATTGAGAATTTTTAATAAATAGTATAATATATCTTCACTATAAAAATAGGATAGGATTGGTGCCCTTAAAGAGAGAAAAAAAAAGAGTTGGGTGATGATAGACTCATTTTTCACTTATATAATTTCTTCATTTTGATTTGTATCCAAAAGAAAATTATAGGGTCAAAAAATATAATAATAATATTAATAACAATAATAAAGGATAAGCCTTGTAAAATGGAAAAGGACGAATATGGATTGTACTATGGGCCTATGCATCCTAAAATAAACAAGATATTTCCACGATTTCATGATTTTTTTATAAAATAATAACAATAATAATATTGAAGGTTATTGTCATATTGATGCCCACAGAAATTGCAAGGTTCCAATTTTACACAAACGTCAAATATTTTTATATAATTACAAAAAAAAAACTATTTCAAAAAATATTTTTAAATTATAAATGAATATTTTATTTCTTTTTTAAAACTAGTTAAAACATTTATTATTTGCAATACGTTTAGATTAATACAATTTATTGTTATTTGTTTATGCTTCATAAATATGTTTTATAATATAAAGAAATATCAATGCATAGTCATACTGATGTCGAGTTAATGAATTAGATAGGTTCAAAATTTAATGCTCTAATTTTGAATGACTTTATCGGTATTGAAATATCTTAACTCAATAGGTCTAAATGTGAGGCATTCTATATTATATTACAATTAATTAAAAGAGGAAAAAGAAAAGTCAAAGTTGGACTATTAGGAATAAAAAAGCGCAGACAAAATTGAACTTGTTTTATAGCATAATCAATAATTGTCATAAAATTTTTGGAGTAGGTAACTACGAGTAAGTGGATATTAGATTTAAAAGTAATATAGCTGCAAACTATTTTTATAATTTTTCTTTTAAGACTCGAGCATTAAAATGAAATTTGAAAAATTCATAAATCAACTTAAAATATCACCACTATGATTTAATCACAAAGTTTTTACTATCACTAATGTATTCGAATTAATTTTTTAAATATTTAATTTTGAAAATACATCAATTTAAAAAAATTAAAATATATGACAATTACTTAAAATGACTTTTAGAACGCATCATTTCAAAATTGATCTTTTTCAAAAATATTTTTTTCTCCAATCAAGAGTCCTTTTACCAAATTTATGGTGAGAGGTTTGACTCATTTGAGGGAAGCTAAATCCACTTTTGATAATTACTTTATCTTTTATTTTTTGTTTTAAAAAATGAAGTCTATAAATTTGTATTCGTCTCTACATCTTTTATTTTAATACCTATTTTTTATATCAATATTTTCAAAAATCAAGTTAATTTTTAAAATCTGAAAAAACAGTATTTAAAAATTTGTTTTTGTTTTTAAAATTTGACTTATAATGTAACTCAACTATTCAAAATTTTGTGGAAAAATAAAGAAAATAAGCTTAAAATAAAAAATTAAAAACGAAATGAAACATGGGGTAAAGAAACATTTTGAAAGGTTAAAAACAGAGAGATTTTCCTTTTTCAGTTTCTCGGCAACCAAAAGAAAGAAGGAAAAACAGTGCAATTCTGAAAATTTCCTTGAACAAACAAAAATCAAATTACAGAGGAAAAGAACAGAGCAGTTCCAATTTCCTTGTGCGCTTTGCTTTTTCCCAGCACCCAAACAAAAACCCGCAAAAACAGAGCAATTCGGACAATACAGAAACTATAATAGAACAAAAACCAAAACAGATTAAAATTTCAAATCCAATAAAAAGTGCAAACAAAGGAAATAAATCAAAAGGATACCTTCTTGTTCAGGCAGAGGTTGTGCATCGGATCCAAAGCCCAAGAAACAGTTCAAAACCAAGAACACAAACACAAGAACACGAACATTTTTCAAAAAGTTCCAAACAGCAAAATCCATGTCCCAAGTTCCGACCGTCAAACCAAGACAGAAAAACAGGGCATCAAACAACAAGCGTACTAAGAGACAGAGGAGACGATGGATGGATTTATGAGAAAGGGAAATGGGTGAGGAAATATTTGTTCGAAGTTTCAAACTTGAAAGACAAAGAAAGAAGAATTTGAACTCCGACTGAATTCAAACCATGGTATTGATTTTGATGTCAAAAATGAACACACAAGAATAGTGTCGGAAATATATGTTTGGGGGGAAAGGGGCAACAGGCGCCGCCAGACGCCCGTCATTGTTTATTTCTTTATTTTTCTTTTCTTTTGGGGGAAAAGATCTATATAAGTATATCAATTTTTATATGTTTTCCCTTTCATTATTCAAGAAAAAAAAAATAGTTGTTGCAATTTGAACGTTATGGTAATTTTTTTATTTGAGAAATCGATGAAAAAAATATTTTGATGTGCACCTAATGGCTAATAAGAGTATTCACATTTTCACTCTAAACCAAATCGAATAGGTCGATTTTCAATCTCATTGGATTGATAAAAACCAAATCTTCTTGATTTTCATTTTCGAACTTTTTTTTTTTTTTTTTTTAACTTTTTAGCTAGAGTCAAAGTTGTCCACATTATATCAACAACAAAAGTTCAACTACCATTTGTATGTACTACGAAACAAGAGATCCACGGTTCAAATCTCTCCACCCAATTTGTACTTAAAAAAGATAGTAGCAAAAGAAATTTTAAGACAAATAAATAAATAAAATATGTGACGGATGCGTGAGATCTTTGATGATCGTTGTGTGAAGTCTTTGGTTGGACTGTGCTTATCATGAAGTGAATCGAAGACTTCATAAAGCTAAGAAAAATAAATTGGACCAAATCGGATGATTCAACTTGGTTCAGTCTAATTTGTCTCTTTAAACCATTTTTTAGCTTTTTGTCTCATTCTAAACCGGATTTTATACATTTATCAAATATTTATTTTTATGTGCATTTTAAAATTCATTAAATTATTGAGTTGTTTTAGATTTCTATTTCTTTACTATGGGAATGAGGGGTGAATTTGTTAAACTTGGAATATGAGGCAAAATTACAACAATTTTCCAAGTCTAGGGTTCAAAATGGAAAATAGATCCACTTTGAACAAAATTGATTTATTTTCCCATTGAATATACTGAATAGTTACTTTTTAGGCACAATATTTTGAGGATCTCAATTTTAGCTTTGATTAATATAAAAAGTCTCACTTATATCATGAAAATAATTAAAATTTATTAACAAAAAATTAATATGTGAATAAATCATAGGTTTATTAATATATTTAGACAAACAAAGTATGTATGTATATTACCATACTGAAAAAAAGAGCTCATTTTCGAAAATTTTAGTCATAGTAGAAATATGAAAATGCTACTTCCATTAATTATCAACTACATCGACTTACATTCACATCTAACTACTTTAAAGTTTTAATTTTTTTTTCTTTAAAAAAAAGTACTTTATACAAGAAAGTAGATACACCAATTGTAGTAGACAATAATTTCTCATTCAATTAATAAAAAAGTTAGATTTTACTAATAAGTAGGTCAAATTTATGTGTATGATTTGTCTCATCGCATGTATTAATAAAATAATCTAATGATAGTTTTTATCACATTAAAAAAATATATATCAAAGGGTCGTATGGTTTAATATTTTAAAGATGCTAGAAATTAAGTATGTCTAGGAATAAAAAATTGGGAATAAAATTACTGGAAATCATGAATGACTGTTTTTAGTTATACATGAGAATATTATCAAAATTTTATGGTAACAAATTAACTTTGTATTTTATTTATAAAATTAATCATGGAAATTTCTATAAAATTTTTATAGATTAATTGATAAACAACAAACTCAATTCAAGGTTTTGAGCAAAATTAATTATTGAATTATCAAATAATAATATTAATTAAATTATTAATTTCAAATATTTGTAAAATGAGTAATTTATAATCAAAGTTACTTGATTACATAATTTGATGTATCAATTTGATGAATTTATATAAATATGATGTATTTATGAATAAAACAATCAAAATCAATTTAAAAAAAAAATATAACATTTTGTGAATAAAAGACAATGAATTATAATTAATCAATGATAAACTAAATATAATTATTAAAAAATGATCTCATAAAATATTGATCATAATGACAATTAATTAACTATATATATAATTTATTAATGAATTAATAGGGTTCTTTTATGGTTTATTATATAATTAATTAATTAATTTATAAATATGAAGTAGTTAAATTGAAATATTATAATTTAAAATTTAATATAATTATCTAAATTATAAATTTAATATTAAAATATTAATTAATTTTAATAATATAAAATAAAAGAATAAATTTATTTCATCCATAGATATAAGAAATGCATGGGAATAGCTTAGTCTCATGCCTAAGTTTCAAAACTCGTACCAAACAAGAGGATGTGTATCTTTTACTCATTCCCACCTTTATTCCCATCCTAACTCCCTCAATCTAAACGCTCCTAAATCTTTTCGAAGTAAAAAGGACATAATTTAAAAGGAGATTTTCAAAAATAGCAAAATAAGGAAAACTATATACACAAAATTAAAAAAAAAAAATTAATATTTTTTTATAGAGGTTGATAGAAATTTATAGAAATCTATCAAAGCTTATCAGTCTCTATCAATAATAAAAATTAATAGAAATTTATCACTTATAAACGCTGATAAAAGTCTATTCGATTTTTTTTTTATTTTCTATTTCTGTAAATAATTTGACACTTTTTTTATGGGTGAAATTTTTTCTAATTTAGAATTACTTTTAAAAATAGGACTATTTGGTGTATTTTCCTTAATATTTCTTCCCCTCTTCAATGGAAGTATAATGTTGAAAAGGACAGAAATTTTGCTATCAATTTCTGCATGGAGTTAGGCTAAAAGTATTGCCATCCAAACTTGGCCACTTGAAGATTCCACTTTGAAAAGTCATCATAATTAGAAGAAAATATGATCAATGGGTAGCTTTCGTGAATAACTTTTCTAGTTGAATTCAAATTTATGTCGATTAAATTTTCTAATTTTATAGAAATTTCGATAAAAATATCAACATAGATATAAAAAATTTTAAATAAAATTTAAAATTATATTTAAATTAATAATAAAATNTAAAATATAAATTTGGTTGAAAAATATAGATATTTAATTCAAGTGAGATTAATTCGAAAAGTGGTTAAACATAATTTAAATTAATAATAAAATATTTTATACTTTAAAAAAAAAATTAATTATCTATTTCACTTCAATGTTTTATTGAAACTAAAGACACGTGAATGAAAATTTAATATCTTCTAGATTTGACTCTAAAATTAGCTTTTGAAAAAAATGGAAATATCCCGATTTGATATTAGTTTAATGTTGAGTGGGACCAGGCGGCTGTATTTAAGAAACCATTTGCTTGTGCCAACATTCAATTATGAAGAGTCAAGTCAAACTTGATTGCATGGCCGACTATTAAATAATTATAAAACTTTTATCTTTACTTTAGCTTCATATTCAATTAAATAAGTAATAAAATATGTTAAAGCTTTCCCATTTTAGTAGTCTTTTAAATCTTTCTTAACACTTTTATAATGTTATGGATTTGATATTAATTATCAATACTTTTATTATATTATTAAAAGTAACTAACTATATATATGACGTTAATATGAATATAATTAGCATTAACAAGAGAAATAATATTCTTTTAAAATTTTATTTTAAAAAATAGCGTGATGTTTTTAGGTTATGAAAAATAGCAAAATTAATTTGGATTTAATTAATTACTAATTATAAGAATAGAAAAATACTCCAAATAATATCTACAATTAATTTATTCCAAAAATATATATATATATTTTTAAAAAATTATAACAACCTAGATTTTATTGGTATTTAAAATAGATTTTATTAAAAGAAAGGAAGATATTGACTAACCTCCTAACAGACTAAAGTGTGATGTAAACATTTTAAAATAAAGGACTAAACTAATAACAACCAAAAATATCTAGCAATTGAGATCATGAAATAACTCATTACAATGTAATTCTTCTAGACTCAAACTTAGAAATCTCATTCGAACTCACATCTTAAAATCCTCAATTGCAAAGTAACATTGGTTGGTAGAAGAAATTAATTACAGCTTAATCGATCTCCATAAGTTTTCCCCTGAATTTGACTCTATTGGTCATAGTTCCCGGTGCTCATTTGCGTGAACCAACCCAAGAAACAAGGAAAGGATGATTGCTATGATCGTTACTGTATCCGTATCGAAGAGATGCGACAAAGTGTTCGGATCATTGTGCAATGTCCTAATCAAATGCCTAGTGGCATGATCAAAGCCGATGATCGTAAGCTATGTCCTCCATCACGATCTCGAATGAAACTATCCATGGAATCGTGTGCCGTGTGAAACGTAGATCATCGCCGTTCTCCCGTCTCGTCTCAATCATTCAAAAATAGAAAGAATCTAAATAAAGGCGCATACGCGCCCCACTACTTCTTCATTCAGGGGGGGGGGAGACGGGACTCATTACTTCCCACTGGACGAGAGGTGCACCTACCTACTCATCAATCACGGTGTTACCCCTATTGTATTGGAATTAGGCTGTTTACTGTTGTCAACTAATCTCTTCAATGTTCAATTCGACTTTCCATAATTTAAAGCCTTGAGATCATAAATGAACATAAGGAGGTACAATCGTACAACGTAAAGATGCGACATTGTAAAATTTAAACAAAATTGTGAATTATGGGTATTTTGAATGAAATTTTGAACTTAAGGGCGGTCCATGGCAGCGCAACAACATTTATAAATTTGGGAAGAAGAGAATTGTTTAGAGGAGCTATGTGTCGCGATGAATGAGAGAAATGAATGTTATGTAGCCCTAAGCCTTGTCTAGATGATAAATGTAATAAATATAACAATGCAACACAAGTTTTCCTTATTTAAATCCAAGTATAAATCTAAATAAGATTCTTGGTAAGTCCAAATTTGAACACATAGACTTAGTAATGTGATTGTCTTGACTATTTGAATGATCCTTCGCGATGCAGGGTAAAATTATGTGCAGTATATGTGTATGTGATAACTAATTACAAGCTAATAAATACAAGGACAATGATGGTGAGCAATGATGAAGTATGTGGATGAAATGGTTTAAACAATCAAAAAGAGCAACAGATGATGAAATGAAGGAAAATTAATTGATGGAGTAGGGTTAAGAAATTTGCTAATATTTCCTTAAGTAATGCATAAGTAAGCGTTTATGTTTCAACTTCTTACAATGAATTTCACCTCTCGGCATTGAATGGCACATTTTTTTCTATCTCTAGAATGCACGGTGAGTTGATTACACACAAAAGAGCTAACTCTATCTCTAAAGCTAATTCTTTTCTTGCTTAATGAAGTCTAAGTTATTTACTCTCTTTAACTACTTTTTACCTAAACCAAGTTCTCACTTATTTAGGCGTTGAATTAACATGGAGAAAACAAGATGAACTTTTACTTATGCATGCTTCTGGAAATATTAGTTTATCTTCTCAACCCGTTGAAAATTTAGCTTCGCATGATGGAAGAGATAAAGAGTGTGAATGAGAAGAAATGAGTGGTATTCATACTTATACTAGAAATTTTTGAATTTTCAATCATGTAATTCTTAATACAAATATGAAATGAAAAATAAAATTAAAAATGGAAGGTAATAAGTGTCGAGCCGCCAATTGCAATTTCTTGCTTCCTTTAACTCTGATGTTGTCCACTTTAGTGATTACTAGCGGGATGGAAGATGGACTCTCTCACTTTCCTGAAAAGAGACTAAGCTCTTGCTTAGAATCTTCAAAGGAAGGTTAAGAGGTTGAAGATGATGGAATTTCGGAAAACTTCGACCAATCTCTTGTGTAGTAAATGTCTCCCTTTTTTGAGCTTTTGTGGGCTATCTATAGGTGTAAAAAAGAATGTTGTGAGCATCTAATCTGACACCTTTGCATTTAATTCTATGTCCTGTTACGTCGGATAAGTGTGTCCCAAATTCATTGATTTTGGTGCGTTTTAGTTGAAGCCGGTTACAAACTTGCTTTATGATTTGATAGTTACCAACCACACTCATCGTTGTATGATTCTCAATGCGTGGTGCTTCTATGCATGCAATTTTGGTTCGCCTTTCTTCCTTTTCTACGTTCAAAGGCTACAGTTTTTGTCCTTCAAGAATATTTGCTTCATTCAACCAAATCATGTGTTAAAAAATGTTAAAATTCATAATTTTCAGGATATTGGATTTCATAAACATGTGATCGTGAAGCTTAGATTATTCTCATGATTTCATCCCAAGTTAATGCATTTTCTTCTCATTTTCTTTAATTATTCTAAATAAAATACTACAATAACTTATATTTCTACAAGTTATCAAAAATCGAACCTGAAGTTAGGATCCTCGATTACCCGTAGACCTCCATCCTCAAAAAAATCCTTCTTCAATCGAGCTTCATTGTTCTTCAAAAAGTCATTAAAGAAAAAGTCAATAGTGCTCTCTACAAGGTATCATCCCATTTATGATTAAAAAAAAAAAAAATCTTAGTGGTAGAAAAGCCATAGCAAGAACAAAAAAAAAAAAAAAATGAATGCTTATTTGAAAACGATTGAAAAGACAATAAAATATTAGAATCGATTTAGACAAAGTAAAAACAACAAAGTTATGAATGCTTATTTGAAAGAAAAAATAACAAAAATATGAAATTGAAAAAAAATCAAAATTTCAATAATAATTAAAAAAAATAAACGGTTAAAGATTTCAAACTATTATAGATATAAAAAAAGCAAAACAAATAGGATGAATTGATATAAATTAGAAAATGCAAAAGTACGTTAACAAGAAGGGGAGATGAAAAAAATAGTTAGATAAATTGAGATTATTTGATATTTGAAAATAAAATCTAAAATACTCACAAATATGTAGATATAACGAAATAATAGATAAATTCATATTTGAAAATAAAGATTTGATCAAAATTCAAGATTCAAAATCAACTGATTCTAATTTATTTGGTAAAGTAAGATTCTGTTCAAATCTATAATCATCAAATTTATTTACACTATATTTATGTATTATGAAGGGCATTTTGGGTTTTCGAGATAGTCTGATTACATGAAAATGAGGCAGTTTGCTATATAATTCAAAAATAATTTTGTATTTGCTATTTTTTCAAATGAAAGTAAAATTAATGCTATAAATTTGAATTTTCCATATAATTAGTCTCATCTTTGAGTCCAAAGCTCAAAAGTCAATCCAAAACCAACTCAAAGTCTTTGATGGACTAGTTTGGCTCATTCCAACTTTTTTCATAAATTAGATTGGATATGTATCTATCAATTTTTAAATTGAACTAGCTCGTAAATCATATTTGAATCGACTCATCAGCCTAGGTAGAAAATCCAATCCAGTATAATAATATACAGTTTATATATAATTAATACTAATTAATAGATAGTAATAATTTTAAAATTAAAAAATCAATTCAACGACAAACTAATTTTCATCCACACAAACATGAGGATTATAAAAAATAAATGAGAAGGTGGATTAAATCACTGTAGTGAAGGGTGGGTGAGAGTTTAAAGTGAAAATCATTAAAGAATGGTTCAATTTTCTATCCTTTAGAGTCCAAACAATTATAGTAACAACATGTTTAGATTAATTAGAGGAAAAAATGTTTTAAAAAGAAGTCATCTTTATTTAAATTCTTTTGATAAGAAATGTTTAAAATATGTTTTGAATGTGTTTTAAAATCTATTCGAGGTGGTTGTCAAATATTTTGATTTTTTTCAAAATAATTTATTTTAAAATTTAAATAGGGATCTTCTTAAATATAAAAAATATTTAAAAATATTTTTGCTATAAAATGTAAATATTTTTGTAAATTTTCTATTTACCAAAATTTCTCATTTAAATATTTAAAAGTTAAACCAAATACACTTTAAATGAAAATTTTAAACTCCAAAAAGAAAAGCTTTTCACGTTTCATAATTTCGCTTGTTTGATTTCAAAATCGATAATGTAAATACTATACCAATTGAGCTAGGCTCTTGAAAATTTCATTTAATGAATGTTTTGATCAATAAGTCAATATTATCCTTTAGTTATCCTTCCTAGAAATTCAATTGAATTAAAATTCAACTTTTTGAAGTTAGGCCCAAATTCCTATAACCCAATTTGAATAAACTAAATTTATTTGATCAAATCATCAAATGACTACGATGAAGGCATGATAGATTTTTGGTTTTTTCCTTCTAATTTTATAATATGTAATTTTTTTTCATTATCCTTTATGTTTTATTTTCGAAGTATATGAGTATTAGCACAACACGTGACTAAAGAATGTCATGGTGAGAATAGTTTTATACTAATATAGCTTTCTAAACCAATCTCTTCCCATTTTTTCCACTTTTGAAATTGAAATTTATTTTTAATATAAAAATTAGATTTTGATAACTACTTCACAAATTGATTTAAAATAAATCAATCTCTTCCTCATTTTTCTCCCTCATTATTCAAATTAGCTATTTGTTTTTATTTGATTTAACTACTTTTCGAAAATATTCAGAATTAATCAATATTTAATTTGTTTATCACTATTTGGATTTTAATTTATAATACATCTTTAGATTTTATATTATTTTATTCATTTTTTATTATTATAAATTTGGATTAATTTTTTTTTATTTTAATTAGAATTTTACGAAATATTTTATACATATTATCATCTAATAAACTGTATATTTCATTTAATTTGATCATTTTTTGTATTTTTTAATTACCTTGTATTCATTATACATCCTATTATATTATTATATAATTAATTTATATTTTAGACAAACAAATAAATATTCACTTTTCCAATCCTGTTTTTGTTATGCCTCTACAATGAGTTAGGGTTTTTCATAAGTTTTTGTGGTTGATGAAGTTATAAATACAGTGTAATGGTTGAAACTTATGAAAATGGAATTATGAATACCATGTAATTGTAAAGAAACGAGCTCCCTAATTTTTCTCCCCGAATTATATTTAAATTTATATTTTATTATCAAATTAGATTTTATCTAACTAGTTATCGATTTTTTTTAAGATCAGAATAAAGAAATT